>NC_056734.1:462515693-462738151 GCF_019279795.1 Protopterus annectens | reverse complement strand
CTTCTTTACTTGTCTTCCTCACTTCCTCTTACCTTCTTCCTGTCTGTACCAAATCTTCCTCACCAGATTGTCTTCTGCTTTTTTTCATATGTGCCCAAACCACTGTAATCTGTTCTCTTTCATCTTTTCTGCAATTGGAGCTACTTTGGTTTCTGCTCTTATGTCATCATTTCTTCATCTGTCCCACAGTGTGTATCCTACCACCTTTCTCAGACACTTAATTTCCATCACCTCTAGCTTCTTCAGCTGTTCTGCCTTCACTACCCAGGATTCTGTACCATACAGTAGTACTTGTTGCCCCTCTGTCTTGTACACCTTACTTTTCAGCTTCTTTGGCATTCTTCTGTCATAGACTACACCTGATACTCTATACCAGTTGGCTGCACCCCCTCTAATTCTAGCTTTGACCTCTTCATTCAGACTACCCTTCTCCTCAGCTACCCCTCCAAGATACTTGAAACTGTTTACCTGTTCCACTATCTTCCCTTCTATCTCTATTCTCAGCTTCTTCTGATTTCTCCAATTTGCTGCCATTACCACCATCTTATCTGTGCAAAGTTTCATCCCATGTGCCTTCAGATTTTCATTCCATTCTCCTATCCTATGCTGAAGTTCTAGCTCAGAGTCTGCCTGTACTGCCACATGGTCTGCATACAGCATCTTTGTTGATCCATCCCCACTAACCTGTTTGCTAATGTGGTCCATCACCAGTATGAACAGCAGTGGGCTCAGAGCTGAAAACTGATGCACACTCATTTCCACTGGGGAACCCCTCTGTGAGGCTGAACACTGTTCATACTTGAGTCATGGGTCCTTGTACATAGCCTGTACTAATTCTACCAATGTTTCTGGGACTTCAAACTACCGCAGTACTGCCCAGGTCAGCTTTCTTGGGACCTTGTCATATGCTTTCTCCAAGTCTAGGAATGCCCAGTTGGACTCTCTCCTCATCTCTAGCTTCTTCTCAGGTATCTGTCTCAATGCAAACATTGGGTCAATTGTGCTGCATCCTGATCTGAATCCAAACTGCTCATCTCCCATCTTATATTCTACTACTTAGTGTATCCAAGACCAGATGGCTTAGAGGTTAGGGTCTTCGTCTCCCATGCACAAGGTAGAAGGTTCGATCCTGACTTACGACCAATGCCTTTTTGGAGTTTGCATGTTCTCCTTGTGTCCCCAAAGGGTTTCCCCCATGTCTGAAAAACATGCTGAATATTTCCATCTCAAACTCACCAATGAATGGAGCTGTGGGCAGCAGCACAGACTCTACATGGTGCCCTATAGGGGGAAGAGTTGTACAGACCAACCACTTTGGGCATCTACAGTGGTGCACAGTATCCTCATGATAGGATAACACAGATCACAGACTGTATGCCATGGCAGGGTTAGCAACTTGGTGTAAAATATGGCTCTAGGTGATTCAGTCATGTTGACTAATGTCACATTTGTAATTATGTCAATCAGACATGAATCTACATATTGATGGTATGTCAGGAGTGCTTACCAGCTGCTTCTGTGGAAGATGGGTTAGGCAATCATCTCTGAAAGAGCTCCTTTGGTATGCCAGGGAAGTCAGAGATGAGAATCCCAATTGGGCCTTGTTTATGATCTCAGTAGTTGAAGTGGAATGAAGGAGTTCTGGCCAGAAGGTACAAATAATTTTGCTTGTGGTAGCCCTAATATCAGGGTGATGAAAGCCATTTAGGTTATGAAAAGAAGCCCTATATGTAATGTTATTTGAGAGATCTCCTGATTTGTACAGTAGGTACTGACAGACCTGGAAGAAAGCAGCTGTATGAGTCACCAACATAAAAACTTTAGTGAGAGGAGGAAGAATGACTTTTGGGTGGTCATAGATATTCTTTATAGCTTCTGCTGATTTAGCTCCAGGATGAGGTCATTACCTGGGATAGGTGGTACAAGGCTGTTTAGGATGTTCAGGAAAGGTATACTGAAGTCATTTACAGCATCAACTAAGGGGAAATGTTTTAGGAAGTTACAGTTAATAGAGTAGTGATAAACATTTCTGGGTTAAATTTGGAAAGGTTGTGTGTTGTTTTATAAACATGCTGTTAAAGTGGATGTGTGAAATGTATGGTTGTATAGATTGGGAGATGATCACAGAGAAAGTCGGACATTGTACCTGTGGTGGTGTATTTGCTAGGGTCTGATACTAGGATCCAGTCTAATAGGGAATTTGATGTCTTGCTCTAATGTGTGGGGCTATTAATTAGTTGTGTGAAATCAAATAAGTTCATGCTAGGTGTTAGGGCATTAGGGGTTATGTCCAACCAACTGACATTGACATCACCTAGTAGTAATTTTATTGTGGAATTGTTATGGATATCCAATGTATGATATCTTCTAGTGTAGCTGCATTGTCACCTGGAGGGATGTAAAGAACAGTAATGCATATTTGCTTATAATTGTTTAATTTGAGCAAAGTTATAAGAAGCTCTGCTTTGCTGAATTTTGGTATTAGTTTGTTGTAAGGAGAAATGTGGTAATTTCTGGAAAATCTTAAAGCAGTGTCACCACCATTCCTCTTTATACGGTCATTATGGATGATATTATTGGCAGGAGGTGTGACTTTAGAGTTGTTTATGCAGAGTTTAAGCAAAGTTTCTGTTACAGTGAAAATATCAGGTTTATGTTGGGTAATCCAGGCATGTAGTTCAGCAATTGTATTTCTTATGCTTCTAACATTTATGGCTGCAAAAGTTAGATTACTGGGTTTGGGGGTTGACCGTTGTGGTGGTAGACTAGTGTGTGGAAGAGAATTTCTTGATGTTCATTGTGATACGTGGGTCCAGGATTAGGGTGGATGTCTCCTCCTCAGGTTAAATTAGAACAGAGAGTGACAAGTTTATAGCCAGGACAAAGCAATTAATGGACAGATAGAAAGCACAAGAGATTATCTTTAATTCCTAAATGCAGAATCCTGACAGTTAGGGAGACTAAGTAACTGTCATGTACAGTCTAATCTATTGGTCAAGAGAAAAGACAGTGACATAGTAAGTGGTCCTTAGAGTGCAAGGAGTATTCTATTGGATGGCAGATGTTAAAGTCAATTTCCAGCACAGGCAGGTATGTATTTGACTAGATCAAGTTAATAAACAGCAAGTTTTTTTGAGTTAAATTTGCTTACATTGTACAATGTCAAAATTCTCAGTGAAAGTGTTTGAGGGTTGGATGTAGTGAACACAGGCTCTGCACTGGAAAGGAAGTTGGTGGCTGAATATCCTAAAGAAAGCTAGTGTGATATGTGCAGGGATTGATCCCTCTAAGAAAAATATGTGTTTTAATTTGGTATGGTCATTGTTTAAATAATGCATATATGTGCTGTAACCAATTACACTTTAGTAATATGCCCACCAATATAATTATACTGCTGTTTGTAAGGCAAGATACAAAATGTTGCAAATATTGCCAAATATATAAACAACTAAAAAATAGCTACACATTTCACTGCCCACACTTCTGTAAATAATTTAATAAAACAATTTAGCACTTTCATTCAAAAGACCTTCATCAGAACTACTGCTTTACTTTAGTGGTCCAAACTATATAACATATCGGCCTGCAGCTGAGCAGAGAAGTATGGTCTTGCTTTGGAATCTCAAAATGTACTATTTACACTATACAATGATAAAAATGAGTCAGTAACTCAGTGAATTAGTACTTGCTATGCAAACATAACCTGTGTTATGGTAAAGAGGTGTACTAAGCCTTGTCATGTTTACTACTGCAGTCTGTATGTTACTTCTGGTAGGAGAGATACCGTGAGATTTAAAAGTGCTTCTTTTGTCCTGTAAAGAGTTACTTGAGACACAAGCTCAGTAATGAGAAGACAGACTTCTTGCATACTACAGTAATGATAACTGGCCCTTATCTCTTAGTCATACCTCTCAGCCTGTTAGAGCAAGAAATCTGGACAAAGCCACAAATAATGGGGGGGGGGGGCAAAGCCCCCAAATTAGGCACACTTTTTAAATGTTGCTCCTACAAATATAGAAAGTGGATAGAATAACATGTTTTGCATTAGGATGAATTTTCTGAAGGATATGAAGTGTGAAAATCAAATGTCTTCAATTATTTTCTGACTTCAGTCCTCAATTTTTGCCAGTGGCTTGGCAGAAAACTATAATTTTATGAGAAAAGGACCAAAAATATGTATCACAAATCTGGACATTCTGTGAAAATCTGGACAGCTGAGAGCTATGCTACTAGTGTACAAGTTTTAAGTCAATAATGTCAGTTTAAGTAATTTTTAAGTAAACCTTGACCAGTAAGTCAGTGTACTTACAATACTTCCATCCCTTGAGTACTACATAAGTGATACAGGGTGATTTTCTCTTTTAAACAAGCTTCATCAGTGTTCTGCAATTACTGTTAGGATGTCACCTAAAAGTGACTTATGCTGAGGAAACTAAATGATGACTTACAGAGCTGCATTCAAAACTAACCTGTTGATGCAGTGATGCTAAGCAGAAATGACCTGAAACAAGCATTTATAAGCCACTGTTGTATAAAATAACTTCATTAAATATTCATGGCATTTGTCAGGAAGTACCAGAGTGCTGTTTACATTTCATTTTTCAGAAAGACTTCACAGCTTGCAGTGACATCATACTGCTTCAGTCTGGAAACTAGCCAGAAACGTATGATATACAGGCTACCTTGATAACAATGCAGTTGTGAAATGTGTGCTGTCTGTGTAAAAACAGGATTGATAGGAGGGTAACTATAAACTAGTTGCTTGGGAAAGTAAAAAAAAAAATATGTTCAAAGTCTTCTCTACAAAGTGTTTATGATTCTGATGTATTAGGATGTACTTTGGGATTCTTAGCTATGAGTACTGGTCACAAAAGTAAAATTGTCCCTATTCAACCTAGATAATTGGATGAGAGACCACAAATTTACCCCTGGGGTGGCGTCCATATCCCTCATGGACAGGGGTATCCGGTGTTGATCACAGACCCACTCTGTTCTTGAATTCATTTTGCAAACTACCTAAAAAGAACAAATGGAGATACCTGGGATTAACATGGTTAGGCTAGTAAAGGCTCTAGGGCCGCTAGCCTAGTAACCTCGTATGGACCTCCTAAAAATTTTCATCTAACAATATATAATGAAATGCCGTGAGCATCCTCCTTAGCAGAAGGGATGATATATTAAGTTTAACAGCCTTGGAACATGGAAAGCAAATGACTACAGTGCCATGACAATTGCTGTGCATACATTAATGTTAAACTACACATTGGATTTTAGGTTTAAATGATGCATATATCATCTACATTATTTATGTAGCACATATTATGCAGCTAGTGGCTGTGCTTCATTTATATCTACAGTATTCAGCAAGCAGTACAAGCAAATTAAAAGGTATTCTTTCAAATCCATTTTCAGATATAATTAGTAATGAGCTGTGCTTTGTAAAATGGTTTTAGCAATTAAGCATTTTATAACCTCATTTCAAATGTGTATTCATGACATTCCTGTGTTAGCATTTTCAGATTAAGCAACACATTTCAACCTGATGGAAGACAGCACTTGAGTAGGGGTGAGTCCTGTGTCCCAACTTTTCTCATGATTTACATGACTATGACATCATGGTTTAGCCGAGGTTTCCAGTTTAATGACATGACTACTGCATATTTTTTATTCACATATGATGTGCTTTTTTGACTCGGGTGAACAAGATGCATGCATTAACTGATTTACTTCTGAGTGCAAGGGACTTAGGATGAAAATAAGCACCTCTAAATCAGTGTTACTGCTTGTATTTTTTCTTATTCAAAAACACTTAGCTTTGCTTGATTTCTCTTACACTATGTCCTTAACTTTATGTCTTTTGACATGTGTATCCTGTAATATCTCCTCTCACATCCATGTCACTGCCATGGAACCACTTACTTTTCTCTGTTATCATCTCTTGCAATTTGGTTCAGGATATCAGTCTTCATTGCAGATAGACCCATGATGCCTTTTGAAAACCCATATTGCCTCCATTCTTTATAATTACCACCCTTGCTCAGTGTCCCTCCCGCTCTTCTGCTTAGCACCCTCTCAAAGTCTCCATCTTCTGCCCTTCTTCATAAATATGGCCAGTGTCATAAGGCCATGTGTCTTCTTCCTAAATGCTATCATCTAGATTGGAGTTACCCTTCTCAGTTTGATAATACTGAACTCAGCTGTGGAACATTTTATCATTGCTCTTTCCTACCCTCCTTCTTCTTCTAAAAACTCTGTTGCCCTAGTTACACTAAATTCTGAAAGGTTACTGGTTGAAACTATGTAATGTGTTATTCATCTGTTACTGTGTTTTACTAATCATCTTTGGATCACTTTTCTGTTATTGAAGTATCTAATTATATCTGGGTGATGCCTCCAGGTGCATCTGCAGTTATCTCCTATTGAGACATTTAGGCAACAAATACTGCTTGTTCATATTTGCATCAATAATTCCAAAACTATGTTATGTACAAGGTTTTAAAAGATTTATTCTTAAAGCTTACACAATGGCAGACTCAACTGCGTTAATATTTGACCTCTGTCTAGTGCAGGTAAAGAGATATGAACTGTTGTTTTATGATATTAATTTATATAGATATAATTTTCACATTTTCTAAATATCTCAACAACCAGGTAATACAGACAGAGCTCCTTAGCCTCATACGAGAGCTCTCAGCTAGGTGAATAAAATGCTCCTTACAGTATGAATGCAACTTGAGTGATTTCTGAGATATTGTAAGTTGTTTACAAAATATTACAAATGTAATAGTTACTGGGCCGGATTTATGAAAGCTTGCACGAAGTATAAGAAGAGTGTAGGAGCTCACGGCGGCAATATGTCTGCCGTGCGATCCAGGTACAGCCGGCAGGGGCGTGCACGAGAGCTGCTAAAGCTACTCTTGCACGGACAGCATCATGGTATACAAATTACCTCATTTGCTGGTGAAAGCCATGCAAATGAGGTAAATTTGCAATCCAGGAAACCAGTGGTGGCTGGTGACTTCAAATCACAGGGGGGCTGCAGGAGACAGCTGAATGGGTGGGGTCAAGGGGAAGGGGTGTGGTCAACTATAAATGGGAGGAGCTATGCTCAAAACCACAAAAACGAACTTTAATTAAATACGCTGCCCTGGGTGGCAAACCATCATTATGAAAGTCCAATCAAGACAAAAATAAGTGTAGAAGAATAAAAATATTTCAATGCATTGGCTGCACGACAGCTTACTTAATATCTAGATGGAAACAAAAGGTTGTGAGGCATGAAAAAATAAATTACTTTTTAAATACATTACTGGAATGCCAGTCAAAATCAAGTATAAGAAAAACCAGAAGCACTCAACTCAAACCACTTCTCCTTGCACTGCAGTTCTAATTATAATTTATATTCAGCTTTATTAAAGTACCAAGTAACATGCTGAAAGTAGAAATCTCTGTGATGCCCCCACTTGTAAAAATGTTTCTTATCCAAAAAAGACCTGCTGCCTGACAACTTGTTTCATGGGGAAAACATGATCAAAGTAAAAATGAAAAGCAAACAAGAAACAAGCTCAAGATACATTGCTTAAAGGATTACTGTACAGGTTATGGACCACACATGATTGGCATTCTGTTTAGTTTACGGGTAAAGTCTGTAGAGATGACTGGAAGTCTCCAACAAGTGTAATGAGCTTTTTAAAATAATGGAATCCTGTCCTTTAATACCCAAGGCTTATACATTATCTAGTCAAGTATTCTCTGCATGGCAACAACAGAAAGGCTTTCAATGTTGGCAATTCTTTAACAGTATGCTTATTAAAGCTTACTTGCATCTTACGATCTCAGACAAGCTTACCTTATGGTCATTAAAGCATTGCTACTTAAACACAGAGCAACAGGCACTTTGAGTAATAAGCATAAATCTGAGTAATAAGCATAAATCAACAGTACAAAAATATGACAGAAACCAGACCATTCTGCAAAATCAAGGACAGATGAAAAGCCACTGTAGTACTTGTGTCTACCTTGGATGAGGGGGACACACTGCATAACTACTCCTTGCCTTGTTTGGACACATCCAGAGTCACTACATGGGGGAGTGGGGTACAACAAGTATGTCACAATTTGAAATGTCTCTGGCTGACTGTGATGGCCCTGACACATTTGTCATACCTCTCAACTTCAAGAGCAAGAAATCTGGACAAAGCCATACACAGAAGTGGGACAAAGGCCCAAAAATAAGGACAAATTTGAAATATTGCTCTAATAAACTTAGAAAGATAATAGAATAGGTCTTGCATTAGTATGAATTTTCTGAAGGGTATAAAATCTGAAGGGTATAAAATCTGAAACTCAAATGTCTGTCATTTTCTAACTTCAGTCTTTAGTGATTTGTCACTAATTTGCCAAAAAACACAATTTTATGAAAAATGGACCAAAAATGTGATGCAAAAATATAAAATAGACACACAATACAGCTGGGAACCTGTCAAAGAAGGGACACTTTAATATTAGTACTGCTACTTTGAACAGCTGACAAAATAAAAGAATCTACATGCATTTCAAGTAATCTATAACTTTGATTATTACAGTTATTTCTTAATTGTAAACCCTCCATGTTTTCTTCCAAAATTGCTATTTTGTGGAGGGATTATTAGGGGGAAGAGCAACATTTTGAGCCAAAATCAGGGACAGTTGAGAAGTTGGCTATGCCTAATTCTATAAAGCAATTTATTTGCATGTACCTCTCAACCTGTTAATGCAGTAAATCTGAACAAGGCCAAATATATTGGGGGCACATATAAACAGTACTAAAAATTGTTCTTGTATAAATTGAGACAGTTGATAGAACAGCTCTTACTTTAACATGCATTTTACTGAAGGTTATGAAGTCTGAAACTCAGTGTATCATTATTTAGTGACTTAATTCCTAAATGATTTGCCAGAAAACTACAAATTTTATGAAGAACAAACCAAAAATAAGAAGCAAAAATCTATTAATTCTTTGAAAATCTGGACAGTTAGGAGGTATAGTTCAGCTGGGCCTGTCTGAGTTTGCTGCCCTTCCCCCCTTACAAATACTGGCATATGCATTTCAATACCCAAGGCTTATACATTATCTAGTTAAGTATTCTCTACATGGCAACAGAAAGGCTTTCAATGTTGGCAATTCTTTAACAGTATGCTTATTAAAGCTTACTTGCATCTTGCAATCTCAGCCAAGCTTACCTGATGGTCATTAATGTATTGCTACTTAAACACAGAGCAACAGGCACTTTGAGTAATAAGCATAAATCAACAGTACAAAAAATATGCAGAAACCAGACCATTCTGTAAAAATCAAGGACAGATGAAAAGCCACTCTAGTACTTGTGTCTACCTTGGATGGGTGGGATTCTCTGCACATTTACACTGCATAACTACTCCTTGCCTTGCTTTGACACATCCAGAGTCACTACATGGGGGAGTGGGGTCACAGTTTGAAATGTCTCTGGCTGACTTGTGATGGCCCTGACACATTTGTCATACCTCTCAACCTCAGAGCAAGAAATCTGGACAAAGCCAATACAAAGAAATGGGACAGAGGCCTAAAAATAAGGACAATTTTTAAAATATTGCTCTTATAAACTTAGAAAGCTAATAGAGGTCTTGCATTAGTATGGATTTTCTGAATGGTATGAAATCTGAAACTCAAATGTCTGTCATTATTTTCTAACTTCAGTCTTTAATTATGTGCCACTAATTTGCCAAAAAAAAACACAATTTTATGAAAAATGGACCAAAAATGTGATGTAAAAATATAAAATAGCAATACAATACAGCTAGGAACCTGTCAAAGAAGGGACACTTTAATATTAGTACTGCTAACTTTATCAGCTGACAAAATAAAATAATCTACATGCATTTCTGAAATAAAAGTAATCTGATTATTACAGTTATTTCTTAATTATAAACCCTCCATGTTTTCTTCCAAAATTGCTGTTTTGTGGAGGGATCATTAGGGGAAGAGCAACATTTTGAGCCAAAATCAGGGACAGTTGAGAGGTTTGGCTATGCCTAATTCTATAAAGCAATTTATATGCACGTACCTCTCAACCTGTTAATGCAACAAATCTGGACAAGGCCAAATATATTGAGGGAACATATAAACAGTACTAAAAATTGCTCTTGTATAAACTGGAACAGTTGATAGAACAGGTCTTATTTTAGCATGCGTTTTTCTGAAGGTTATAAAGTCTGAAACTAGTGTGTCATTATTTAGTGACTTAATTCCTAAATGATTTGCCAGAAAACCACAAATTTTGAGGAACAAACCAAAAATAAGAAGCAAAAAATCTATTCATTCTTTGAAAATCTGGACAGTTGGGAGGTATAGTTCAGCTGGGGCTGTCTAAGTTTGCCCTTCCCCCTCACAAAACCATGGTCGAATGGAGCCTCCCCCAGCAGCCATTCCAATGATCCATTACTTTGCTATTTCGCTCCATTTACCATAAACACTAGTGTGCATACTGATTTACTTCTATGATGATTTGAACTTCATTTGAAAGTTTTATTTTGCATTTTACAGCACAAACACTAAGACATCTGCTAAACAAACTTGGCATTAAAACTTCTCTGCCCTTGAAACTCACAATCATTGAAACAACATTAAAACCCACATTCAAAGAAAAATACATTTTACCCGTGGCAGATAAAAAATAATTCTGGGCTGCTTTTAAATCATAGGCCCCTTGCATATGAAACATACATGTGCTCTTTGATACACCTTCCTATTGCTTTGAACATTTTTCCAGTAAACAATGAAACAAAACTGCCCAATTCAGAACATTTCCATCATAAAAGTCTACTCAAACTTCTACAGTCCCCTATTATCAGTAAATATGCACAATTCTACAGTCCACCATTATCAGTAAATAATATGCACAATCTCTGAAGTAGTAAAAAAGTCATCTAAATAATTCCACGTTAAATAAATCTGTAACTAATGAAGAGGTTGCTGCTAGCAATCACCTTTATATTTCATGGCTTCACTGAAAAATAAAGTGTCTGATGCCCCTGAGGAATAAATTGCCTAAATTACATTAAAAATAAGCTAGTAATATTGCAATAGGAATTGGATGGCAAACTGATAACAGGCTCATAGTTAATATCTTAACTTTCAGTACAGCAGCATTCACCCCTTATGGGAGTAGAACCAACAACCTTCTGCATTTAAAGCAAGTACACAACCTGTTGCGCTATTAGCAATGCGAGCCGACTTAGCATAATCAGCACTAAATTCTCTTTCCCTGCAGCTCGCAGCTCCTTGTAAAATCTACACAATACTCAACTACATCTCAACTTCGCAGCACAAGAAGTCTGGAAAAAGCCAAATTTATTGGGGTGGGTCAAAAGGGCTAAAACCAGGGACACATTAAACATTGCTTGTATAATCTTGGAAAGCTGCTAGAATAAAATGCTGTGTTACCACCATACATTTTACTGCCAAGGTCCCTGTGCAAAATAGTCAGAACAACATACCACTATGCCAAATCACCTGCTTTGTGAAAGAAAAATGCTGTGTTACCACAGTACATTTTACTGCCAAGGTTCCTGTGCAAAACAGTCAAGAGCAACATACCACTACGCCAAATCAGCTGCTTTGAGAAAGAGAGGAAGACTGAAACTTAAATGGCTATCATTTAATGAATTCAGTTCTCACCATAGCTGTCAACCTCTTAGCACGAAATACCTGGACAAACTCAGTAATGAGGGAATACAGCCCTCAAACATATTCAGTGAATTCAGTTCTTGTCATAGCTGTCAACCTTAGCACAAAAAACCTGGACAACGCCAATAACAGGGTATTACAGTCCCAAAAATAAGGACAAATTTCAAATAGTCATAAACTTAAAAAAATGCTATAATAAAAGGCTGTGTTACTATATATTTATTGCTAGAATAAAAAGTTGTTTTACTATGTATTTTCTGAAGAAAATGAAGTCTGAAATTCAAATGCCTGTCAATTTTACTTCTGATGGAACAAAAACAATTTTCAGCAGAGGCCCAGGGAGAAATACTGTAGACACATGTCTTTGTAAAATGGCAGTACACCAGAGCAAATCCACACAAACACAGGGATAAGATGCAGACTCCACACAGAAGGAACCCCAGCCAAGAATCAAACCAGAAAACCTAAAGCTGTGAGGCAACAATACTGCCACTACACCATCAAATATGCAAGGAAGCAAACATTCAGAAACGTGAAACCTGAAGTCTGAAATTTAAATGCCTGTCAATTTGTTAATCAGGACAGTCTGACTTGGAACAAATAAAACAATTCTCAGCAGAGGCCCAGGAAGAAATAATGCAGACATATCTTTGTAACATGGGAGGACACAAAAGCAAACCCACACAAACAGGGAGAAGATACAGACCCCCCCCCACAAAGAAGGCATCCCAGCCAAGAACCAAACCCAAGAACCTACAGCTGGGAGGCATCAATGCTACCACTGCACCATCAAATTTCAAGCATTGCAATATTTAAAAAACACAGATATTATGAGGAATAGATCAGATCAAATATGAGGCAAACATCTGCAATTTTTTACAAATGGTGGTGGGTAGGGAATTCAGGTCTTTAACACCTGCATACAAGGTACAGGGTTCAAGCCTGAGGTATTCCATACCACACCAAAATGAGTCTAATCACCAGTACATCCCACCCGAGGCATTTACACACACACACACACACACACACACACACACACAAAGTCCACTTACCTGGTCCTGTAGTAAATCTAAATCCCTGTCTGCAAAACCACCATACATCCAGTAAGTAAATCCTGATGAGACTGCAGCAGAAATCCCGTGCAAATCTGACCCTGCCTGTTGCGATCTCCAATCCATTCAAGATCCTTCCCCTGCCTGTCGTGAGATCTTCCCCTGCAGCAAACTCCAATCTGATCCTTCCCCTGACTGCCGACATTGCAGTCCGACCCTGACGTGTTTCCCCAGTGAGTTCCCAGGCAGTCTAAAACTGCATAGACTTGTGGGAGCACTCCTGTCCATGATTCTCAATCAATTTAAAATATTTTTTTCTTTTTTATTTTATCAGTAGTTTGAAGTTGAGGGGGCTGCAGTCTGGCAGTCCGATAGCACAGGCCGCCCCTGCTGGAAACACTAACCTGTCCATGGAAGATTAGTGTTATCTGCAGAAATGTACTCCGTTGGTAACGGAGTACCGTTCTGCAAATAGCTATATGGAGCTATGACAGCTCCAAATAAAGGATGCATACAGTTGAGGAAGCATGCCAATGGCCAAATATAAGGCCGATGGCATTTATAAATGTTTAAAAATATAACAATTAACATTTGTTTCCCCAATCTCCGATGTTTAAGCATAGCGCAGCATCGCACAAACGTGTGGAGCTTATAAAAACAAGAAAATAATTTAAAAAAGCCAAAAATAGGCAGTTAAATGGCAGGCTGAAGACAACATGGCCACTGAGAAGTGGTTGCTAAGGGGGGGAAGGTCAGTGTCAGAGATGTAACCATGCGTTAGTAGGCAATCCTATGCCAATGAGAATAAGGATAGTGAATCCCAATTTTTCCCAGCACGTGAGCCATGTCCCAAGAGTGTAAGAGTAGGAGTAGGTGAGTAGTAGAGTAGAATATAGGTGACATCATGAGGGGGTCTGTCAGACAGGCTGTAAGCTAATTGGAGCACAGTGGTTATATTTGCTTTGAGTTGCTCAGGATTGCAAGAGGCGCGCCTACAGTTGTCCTATTTGAAAACCTCAAACCAAAGGTGCACAATGTTAAAAGATAGGAAACTCCTTGCAAACATGCACACAGCTTGTGCTTGCGTTTGCGCTTGTTTGCGTGGCGCTCCCCCCCCCCCCGGGTGGAAACAGAAAGGCAAAAGGAAGCAAAAGAAGTAGTAGGAAGTTAACCAAGGAGAACTAGCAGAGCTGCCAGGTGAAATATATCAGAATCAGCCAATTACACAGGCAGCAGACTAGCCCAGTCCAGCCCAGCACTTTAAACTCTGCAAACAGCATTCCCACCTGTTTTTTCCCAAGAACTCTGCAACACTGCAGTATACAAAGAGGGGAAGCTTAAAAAACTTAAGTCAGACAAAATGTTAGGGGCTGCTCTTGCTATCATAAATCAACATGTGCAAGGTGCTGAGGGTGGTGATGTTGTGAATGCTGCTGAGCAACCCACAGTGGGGAGACGGAGAAGAGTGTACAGACCTAGGGTAACCTACCAGGGGCTACATGAGCTGGAGATAGTGGAGTGCTATAGGGTGGACAGAGACCTCCTACAGCAAATTGTTGAGCTGTGCTGGCCACGCCTCACACACAGAATCAACAGAGGGGAACCCATCCCAGTGGATACCAAGGTATGCGTTGGCATAAGAATACTAGCTACAGGTACCTTCCAAAGACCAACTGGTGATATTATGGGGATTTCACAGGCATCAGCATCCAGGGTACTCCACCAGTTCCTGGATGCCTTGTCAGCACATATCGGTGACCACGTATATTTCCCCAGTTTCTTGGAGGCATTGGCCAGCAATATGCGTCTTTTCCACCAGCTAGCAGAATACCCTGAGGTAGGGGGTGCAATAGACTGCATGCACATATACATCAAAGCACCACCCAGTCAGCGGGGTAGAGTCTACATCAACCGCAAGGGCTTTCCCTCCATCAACTTCCAGATCGTGTGCGATGCCCAGGGCATAATAATGAATGTGTGTGCTGGCTGCCCTGGACGTTATCACAATTCCCACATCTGGCATCTGACATGGCTGTACCAGAGATTTGCCACTGGGGACATCCCTGATGGTCACCTAGTGGGAAATGCTGGATACACACTGGAGCCGTGGCTGATGACACCCATCAGAAATGCACACACACCTGAACAAGAACTCCATAATGAGACACACGCACAAACAAGAAACATAATTGAGCGCATGTTTGGGATGCTCAAGTTATGGTTCCAGTGCCTGGACACATCTAGTGGAGCCTTGCAGTACTCACCAACTACATGTATCCAAATTGTTATGGTATGTGCCATGCTACACAATATGATCCTGTGGAAACAGCTGCAGCAGGAACAGCATGGGGCAGGGCCAAACAGCCCCCCACCATTGCCAAGGCCTGCACAGGCACAGCGTGACTCAGAGGAGGAACAACCTGAGCGTGCCCCAGTAGGCAGAAAGAGGCATGCCCAGTATGCCCTGGCCTTGGCAAAGAGGCAACACATAGCACATACACTGACTCAGTAGGAACCCTGGAAATTACACCTCTCGCTGACTCGCACATACAGTAAAAGGGATGCCTAACTTGACACTACCTGTTTTCAAACATGTATAGGGAGTGTACTATGTGCATCTGACATAGGCAGCCCTGCAGCACCACCTGAGGCATGAGTGCCCTATTTTAAGCAATATAAAGCACTGCTAAGCACATTTTACCATTACTGAGCATATTTAAATCCAATTGCATGTAGCTGCGCACCTCACTAACCAGTGCAACGTCGGGCAACGTCGGGCAATGTTGAGCAAAGTTGGGTAAACACACTCACACCTGCTTTACTGTCCTTTAACCAGTCAGGTCTGCCCAGCAGGAAAATGAAAAGCAGTGACAGGGCTCAAACTCAGGATACAGTGCACTATAGTCACAGTACCGAACCACTAAGCCATGAAAGCATTTCACTGGCACAGACACAACTTAAGTCACTCACACATACCAGTTGGGGGGGGGGGGTCACATACCTAACAGTCACAGCCAGCAGGACAATTGTAGACAAACGCAAACACAAACAAATGCTGTATCATGCCCTCTGAAGAGGCATATGAGTAACCTCCCCCCAGGCCTATGCAGACAGATAACAGCAGGCCAGGCAGTGTGATTTGGGTTGGGTAGGCTATGAAGTCACAAACTAATATGCATGTAATTGCAAGCTAAGGTCTGTAGTACAGTGGTATGCCTCAAGCCAGTATGATAGGCAAAAGTACAGACTGAAATGGAGTACCTGACATAGCAGTGCAGGCCTAGCAAATGTGTATAAGTGTCAGGTGTACCCCTCATCCTATGTACACCCACAGTAACAATCAGGTGTGCCCCCAGGTAGAAATGTACAAATAATAGCTACACCCCCCCTGTATGTAGAAATGTTGATAAGTCTATGCAAATTGACTCATGGAAGCCTTGCAGGCACAGTGTGCTTCCTGTCGATGTACAACACAAAGGTGAGCCCTGAAGTAAAATCCAACTTGATTTTTCACACACATATAGTATATATGCCATATCCGCGGTGGTGCAGCAGTAACATTGTTGCCTCACAGCAAGAGGTTCTCCCGTTCGATTCTCGGCTGGAATGCGGCGAGTGCCTTATGTGTGGAGTCTGCATGTCCTCCCCACAGTTGGGTGGGCATTTGAAAGACATGCGTAAATGGGCGTGCCTTCGTTGAAGGTTGAACATCGAGCTGGCACCTCAGCATTCATCAAAATCTACTGCCAATCATTAGCGGACCGGAGTTCCACTGTGGCGACCCCTAACCGGGAAAAGTCGAAATACAACAACATATAGTATATAAGCCCATAGTGAGCATGCTCACACACACAAACAAATTTAGCAAATTTCAGTCAGCAGCATATTGAAAGGTCATACTGGGCATGCTCACACACAAACAAACAAAGCAAATGTCAGTCAACAACATACTGAAAGGTCATACTGGGTATGCTCACACACTTAGGCCATGTCTGAGTACAGCAGTGGGCCACACATATCTGGCAGTTGCAGTTCTTACTCCAGACACTTGTCACTATTCACCAATCCTGCCTTGGGCACACAATGATATGAAAACAGACCCATATAATATATTGGACCCCTGTCATAATCAAACTATGTACTACAAGTACTTAAGTTGTTCAAAGAAAGTGAAAATCCAAAGAAGATCAATAAATCTCTGATGAGTATCATCAAGAAACAATGAGCACTCCTAACATTATCCAAGCCATGTTCTGGCAAAAATATTGCCAAAGAGTCCATAGAGAACCATGAAGCTTTCTTTACCTATGTCATAAATATCAGTGTAAACTCATATATGTTCTGAGTCAGTGCAAAGTGTAAATGAATACATGTACATAACTGACATTGCCAACATCATGTCAGACAGGTTCATACATATTTACCTCCCTCTCACTGACAAAAGGGCCCATTACCATACCTGGATATTGTGAAAAGCCAGAAATCACATATACAATGGTTAAACAGCTCTATCCAAACCTAAAAACACGGTGTCTATGGGATGACATGGTGTCCCTGGCTGTGTCATATGTGAACTCCAAAACAAACAGACCCTGCACCTGAACAGTCTGTTGAGACACACCCTCTGTACAGGATATGAAATTGTTGAATGGGTTACAGAAATGTTTGGCACACTCCACAAATGTTGGTGCACAACAGACCATGTGAACTATTGTCTTATAAGCCTAATAAGCCTGATCTACAAGGCCATGGAGTCCATCATTATGGAACTCATAAACAGAGCTATTGGGAGCCTACAAGCACCCAACCCTACCCATTTTGGTTTGGTCAGGGGCAGATCATGGTCCCTAAACCTGCTAGACAGTTCTCAAGGCAGTTACCCAGATCATTCATCAATGAAATGAGCTACACATGGTCTACATAGACCTTGAAAAGCCCTTTTCCAACATCCCACACACATGTCATATCCACAAAATCAACAACTTGTGCATAAACACGTATGTCATCTGATGGATTGCCAAATGGGGCACAGATAGATCCCACAAGGTAAGAATTGTGGTCTCCCTGTTGGACTGTAAGCTGGTAACAACTGCTGTCCCCCATGGCTCAGTCCTGGGACCCCTCCTGCCTGGTGTATACTTTTCAGAAATATAGTCAAACACCCGAGGGCTATGGTTAGCAAAGTTTGTGGATGTCTGCAAAAAGGTTGCCATAATCGATGTTTGGGATGACAGAGACATCCTTAAAAAGGGTGTCAGTCAGACAGATGTTGTGTCAAAATTATGGCCTCAAGCTACAGTCATACAAATACCACATAGGTGCCAACACCCTAAATATGGAGATAATAATAAGGGATCTATGGACACGTGGATAGTCATCTCTACTTCCAGAAAAATATTCACAAAGTGGTTAGAAAATCATGCTATGTGTTCCCACAAATTACCAAGGTCTTTGCATGTAGGTCAAAGCAGGTTCCCTCTACTCATCAGTCATCAGACCCATCAGAGAGTATCACGGCACACTTGCGATGAATCTGACTAGGCACATTCAGTGGCTGAAAAGACCACTGAAGTACCTCAACAAGAGGATTATTGGCCTCAAACAGTTGCCCCATGCAACAAGACTGAAGTTAACTCAATCTGTACTCTGTTGCATACCTTCTACTCAGACGATCTCTGCCTAACAGACAGGTCCATGTCCAATGTAGAACTGATGTACATGCTCTATCTGAAGTAAAACCAAGCTCACTGTGCCATATGCTCTAGGGATATCATCATCACAACAATAAATAGAACATGTTGGAGGGATACATTACTAACTCACAGACTTCCCTTGCTTTGGAACAGTCTCCCAACCTACATTAAGTTGAATCCCTCATTGACACTCTTCCAGAGGAGCCTTGATGAGTGTATGTGAAACTGAACTGTCACACCATGGATCACTTCAGCAGCTCTACTACACAGAGGCCTAGGGAACTAACCCCATGTGTGGTGATAGCTGCACACTCTGGCCATACTAATATATGCCTGCAGGCAGATAGCCTATTACCTACTTATGTACCTGTATTATATGTAGGGGAACACAGTATAATAAGCCAAAGATGGATGGGCAGAGATGTGTGTAAGAAGGTGACCATGACAGGGAGCCATCCAGGACTGTCTCACCCAGCACACATCCCAATGGCACAAAAGACATGAGGTGCACATCTCACCACTGTACATAATAGCCACCAGTATCTGTAAGCATTACAGTGTATGTGGTGCATGCGACTGCTGTACAACATGACGGCACAATGAAGTACACATCTACCATCTGTAGACATGCACCTGTCACATAGGTTCATAGGTATGTAGTAGACTATCTTCACAAAGGCATATATTAGCCTAGGCAAGTTGTGCAGCTTTCACCACCCCATTGGGTAGTCTCCTAAGCCCTAGTTCTAATAGTTAGTACCCTAAGCCCCTTTCTAGTGGGGCTGCTGATGTGATGCCTGGCGTGAAATGTCTGTTCACCATCCACTCATCAAGGTTCCTGTTGAAGAGTGTCAGCGAGGGGCTCTGTCTGATGTACATTGGGAATCTGTTCCACAGTAAGGCAAGTGTCTGTTCATTGTTGTGATGAGGTTCATATTCCTGGAGTGTGTAGTGCGACTCAATTTTGTTATCCTTAGATGGAGCATGTTCAACAGTTATGTGTTGGACATGGCTCTGTATGTTAGGCAGAGTGTGCCTCTGAGTAGGCGGTATGCAACGGAGAACAGATTTAGTTTTACTAGTTGTGTTGCATAACACAACTGTTTGAGGCCAGTAATCCTCTTGGTGAGGTACCTCTGTGGTCTCTCCAGCTGCTGGATATGCTTAGTCGAGTACATTCAAAATGGTGCATTGTACTCAATGATGGGTCTGATGACTTAAGAGTAGAAGGCCACCACTACCTCTTTTGATCCTGATGCAAACCCCTTGTTGATTAGGTGAGCCACATAGGATTTCCTAATCACTTTGGCAGCATGGTTGTCAAAGGAAAGATGACTATCTACTTGTGTCCCCAGATCCCTTATTACCTTGTCAGTTTTTAGGGGGTAACACCTATGTGGTAGTTTGTGGGTACTTTGTTTTCCCCAAAGGGGATTACTATGCATTCTTTCACATTCAGCTTGAGGCCATGATTCTGACACCACACATCTGTCTCATAGAGTAACTTCTGGAGAATATTTGTGTCATCCGGGGAATCTGTTATGGCAAACACTTTACAGTTCCCAGCAAAATTAGTCAACTACAACCCTCCTGTGTTGGCATGTACTTTTGTGAAGTCTATACCAAACAGGAGGCACCCCAGGACTGAACCCTGGGGGACACCAGTTGTTACCAGTGTAGAGTCTGACATGTAGCCAGCAACTCTTAATTTGTGGGATCTATCTGTGAGCCAGTTTGCAATCCATCTTGTGATGTATGGATTCATGCCCAGGTTGGTGAGTTCATCTATGATACCTGACTGGGGAATGGTGTCAAAGGCCTTAGCGAGGTATAGGTAGGCTGTGTTGAGCTTCTTTCAATCATCTGTAGCCTGGGTAACTGTCTCAAAGAAATCCACCCAGTTCAGGAGGCGTGATCTGCATTTGACAAAGCCAAACTGAGTGTGCTCAACTGTGTGAAGGTTCCCAGTGTCTTTATTGTTGACTTCCATTATGATTGGCTCCATTGCCTTGCAGATCAGACTCATCAGGCTCATAGAGCATGAATGCCAAGGATCTTTTGTGGCCCCACCCCTGTGTATTGGGAAGAACGTTGCTGTGCAACATTCTGTGGGTACAATCCTGTAGAGAGGTGTAGGTATCCTTGATGAATATGGATACATCTCCACACTATGTGCTATGATCCAAGTTCTGATGCTAGAAGGTATGGAATGAGTAGTATCCTGGTAGTGCTGGTGTGCTATCTGGAGCCTTGGACTAGGTTTCTGTTACTGCACAGATATTAATATTCTCCATACTGAGAAGTGCCTCGAGTGTGTGCAATTGTAGGCTGAGACTTATGGCAATGAGTAGCATTTAGCTCACTTTGTGGTTATTTGTGCTGGTTATGGGGTTTGGTTTGTCCTGAGTGACCAGTGTTCCACACCTGAAGTGAAAGCCTCATTGGTCCGATCCGACCATAAGCTAATTACCCTACATATCCACATTCTGCCCCCACCCCCATTAAGGAAACCATGTTAAAAAATTTCTCCAAAGCCAACTTCATGCTTCTTAAGACAGAAGTGTTGAACTTCATGACACCCATGCAGATGGACAGTACAGTTATGACTACTGAATCCTACACAATTGCACTTTATAAGCACTTACATGAGTGCATGGATCGTGCTATCCCAAACAGAACCAAGGCGCTATCCTCCAAGAAAAGGAAGCCAATCTGGTGGTCCCCTGCCATAAACAAACTGTACAACAGAAGGAAGAAACTGTTGCAAAAGAGGGTAAAATCCCATGAGTGGAGGAGCTCCCTGATCAGCCTCAGTAAGAAGCTGCGATCCCTGATAAAATCCTCCAAGGCTAGTTACGAAAACAAAATCGCCACTTATTCTAAAGACAACCACAAAGCATTCTATAGCTATGTCAAGAATCTCAATGGCAACATTCAGATCTGCTCTGAGTTACAGCACAATGGCACTAAATATGCAGACCCAACTGATATTGCCAACATCCTGGCAGATAGGTTCAGTGCTAACTTTACCCCCTCTCACCCTTGAAAGAACCCATCTCTATAACAGAAGAATGTAAACTTCCTGTCATCACGGCTGCACAGGTAAAAAACACACTCTCCAAAGCCAGGAACACAGCATCCATGGGACCAGACAACATCCCAGGCTGCGTTTTACACGAACTACAGAATGAACTGGCACCACACCTAAGTACCATGTTCAATCATAGTCTCACCTCAGGCTTTGTGCCTGCTGAATGGTTCACAGTGATGGTTATCCCACTACACAAGGGGGGAGCCACCACGGACCCTGGGAACTAGCGCCCCATTAGCCTGATGAGCCTGGTCTGCAAGGCCATGGAATGTATCATCATGGAACTTATAAACAAAGACATTGGTAATCTCCAAACTCTGGACCCCAACCAGTTCAGGTTTGTAAACGGCAAATCATGCCTCCTAAACCTGATAGACTTCTTTGAAGCACTCACCAAAGCCGTAGACAATGGTAAGGTGGTTCACACAGCCTATCTAGATCTTGCCAAGGCTTTTGACACCATCCCCCACTCTGGAATTATAGATTAACTCACTAAACTAGGTATACATCCCTATATCAAAAGATGGGTTGCCAACTGGCTTACTGACAGACCCCACACTGTGAAAGTAGCAGATTCCAAATCCGACTTCAGACCAGTGACAAGTGGAGTACCACAGGGTTCAGTCCTGTGTCCTGTCCTGTTTGGTATCTACTTCCCTGAAGTACAGGCTAACACAGAAGGTCTTTGGCTAATGAAGTTCGCATATGACTGCAAACTAGGAGCCATAATCAAAACTACTAACGATGTGGACATCCTACAAAAGGGCCTCTTTGAGGCAGATGCCTGGTGTCAAAGCCATGGCCTCAAGCTCAATGCCAAAAAGTGCATTGTCATCTCCTTTAGTAAAAACTCTGTACCCATGAACTGCAACATAGGCAGTAGTATCCTTAACACTGAAAGTGTGATAAGAAATCTTGGGACACAGGTGGACAGTAGTCTCTCCTTTGATAATCACATCGCCACAGTAGTCAGTAAATCCTTCTACATGGCACACCTCATCACAAAAGGTTTCTCATGCAGAAAAAAATAGGTCATGGTTCCCCTCTACTCATCACTCATTAGATCCATTATAGAGTACAATGCCCCTTTTGGTATGTACCTCACAAGACATCTACAACAACTGGTAAGGCCGCAGAAATACCTCATGAAGAGGATTACCGGCCTCAAACACCTGCCCTACACAGACCGTCTCAAAAAACTCCAGCTTTACTCTGTCGCATATCGCCTACTCAGAGGTGATCTCTGCCTAACATACAAAGCTTTGTCAAACCCAGAGCTGTTGGACATGCTCCACTTAAAGAAATCCCAATCCCTCCGTGCTACACACTCTAGGGTCCTAAACCTTGCCACCACAATAAACAGAACATGCCAGAGCGATAGATTCCTGTCCAGAGACTTCCCATACTCCAGAATAAACTACCTATATATATCAAACAAAGCTCCTCATTAGCACTCTTCAAGAAAAATCTTGATGATTGGATGGGAAATAGGAAATTCACCCCGGGGATCACTTCTGTGTCTCTGCTCGACAGTGGCACAGGAAAATAAATTTCTTGGGTGGCAAAAGCCAGGGTACCTTTTTGGCTGGGCTTGTATAGGCCCTAGGGCCAATAGCCTAATACCTACCTATGAACCTATGAACCTATGAACCTTTGAGCCTTGCCTAAAAAAGGTAATATGGGAACAGCAAGAGTCTTGGCCAGTATTTAGAAGCATAGGGGCAACAGGTGCAAACCATCTGTAGCGAAGCAAAGAGGCTTGTCTATCATGTCATCACAGGCAGACAGAGACTGGATCCCCTTTGAATGACACCAGAAGCTCAACCAATTGTTGAAGTTTATCGTCTTTCTATTACATTGCAGTATCATGTAGGTGAAGGTAAGATGCTACTCAAGGTCAGGGTCATACCAGCCTGGGCTACATGATCATAGAGCTACTATAGATCTCTTGTCATGTGGTCCTGGGAGGTATGTCTCAGATCATTCACACTGACATGTACAAAGAACACGTCATATATGTACCTGCTCTTGAGTGATGTAAGTGCTTGTGTTATGTGGCGGATCATAGCACCTGACAGACAACTGACAGTAACCTTCCCCTTGTCTAGCCGAGTGAGTGGAACATCTGTGTGCCTGACTATGAAGTCATCTATTACTAGTGTGTTGTGTATGTTGTTTTGCCTTAGGGCCTGTTGTGAGGCACACTGCTTTGGTGTATTATGTGTTTTCTAGCGTGTGCTTGGAGGTGCATGTTGCTTGCTTGTCTGCTTAGGAGGACACTCTCTCTTTTTCAGATTAATATTTGTATTCTCCTAGTATGGTAATGTGTATTTATGTGTGTGTTTTGCTGGTGCTTATATTGTAGGTCTATGTGAGACTGTTGGTGTTGTGGTTGTATGACCCTACTCCTCTTGACTGTATTGTCCAGTATTGAGTTGACAGAGCTTAGCCACTGGTTTGACCCTGTGTGTGCCAGCATGTGGTGCATCAACCCATATATGATATGGTCATGGCCTATGCATACAATACACTCACAATACACCTAGTATGATAAGCCTGCTGATGTTAGCAAATGTGAAAAAACCTTTGGGCAAACTGTCAGCAAGTAATGTCTGTATTGCACCCTGTACCTCCATATTGTTTGCTGAAGTGTAAACACGTACTTAGTTTGGATTAAGAACCCCTCACTTGCCAACTGTGTGTGTGTGTGTCTGTCTCTCCCTGGGGAGAGAGCAACCTTTTTGGAGACTACTCACACCCCTTAAAAGTGGTATACTCATCTTTGTCAAGTCTGTTAATGTCACCATCCTACAAATATACCTGTGGAAAGGTGAAATCCCAGTAATGTGTATAGCGCATCTTGTAAATGCGTACTGCTGTAGTATCAAAATGTAGTAAGCTAGGGGTTTGAATACTGCATTTGCCAACTGTGTGAGTGTGTGTGTCTCCTTGGGACGGAGCAACCTTTTCGGAGAATACTCACACCCCTTAAAAGTGGTATACTCATCTTTGTCAAGTCTGATGATGTCACCATCCTATAAATATACCTGTGGAAAGGAGAAATCCCAGTAATGTGTATAGTGCATTGTGTAAATGTGTACTGCTGTAGTATCATAATGTGGTTAGGTAGGGATTTGAATCCTGCACTTGCCAACTGTGCGTGTGTCTTTGTCAAGTCTGATGATGTCACCATCCTATAAATATACCTGTGGAAAGGAGAAATCCCAGTAATGTGTATAGTGCATTGTGTAAATGTGTACTGCTGTAGTATCATAATGTGGTTAGGTAGGGATTTGAATCCTGCACTTGCCAACTGTGCGTGTGTCTCCCTGGGCAAGAGCAACCTTTTTGGAGAATACTCACACCCCTTAAAATTGGTATACTCATCTGTGACAAGTCTGATGAAGTCATCATCCTACAAATATAATCTGTGGAAAGATGAAATCCCAGTAATGTGTATAGTGTGTTGTGTAAATGCATACTGCAGTAGTATCATAATGTACTTAGGAAAGAGTTTGAATCTCTTATTTGCTAACTGTGTGTATATGTTCCAGGTGTGTGAGAGTGTGTGACACTGTTGGTCAATGTGGAGTGGGTTTTGATTTTTCTAGTGTATGACATATCACATTGACAACTGTATGTGATTTACACATGTAAGGTAGCTGTGGGGCAAAGCCATATACATACATGTGACGTCAATTATTTCATAGGTGGGTACTCTGCTTTCTCCATGAACACATCTGTTATCTTTGCCAGAGCATGCTGGTGCTTTCCAGACCTTAGGTCACTTCTGTATGCTTGTGATAAACTTAGCCACTGCAGTGATCCGTGGGCTATGTCTTTTGTTTCACATCCACTCATCACGGTTTCTATTGAAGAGTGTGAGTGAGGGTTTATGCTTGAGGTATATTTGAATCCTGTTCCAAGGCAAGCAATGTCTGGAAAAGATGACTAATCATTATAGGTGTGCAACAACCTCTGTGAATCTGCATGCAAACCCTTTATTGCTTATGTGCTCCACAGAGGGATTTCCAAAACCCTTTGGTAATGTGATTATCAAAGGAGAGATGACTAAACACATGGCTCTATGTATACATTACTACCTGTTCCACATTTTGAGGGCTACTACCTATGTTGTACTCTGGGGATACTTTGTTTTCTAAAAGTGGATAACTATGCTTTCTTTGGCTTATAGCTTTACAGCATGAGTTTGACACCAAGTGTCTGTCATTATGATACTCTTTTGGAAGATGTGTGTGTCATCTGGAGAATAAAGTATAGCCCACAGTATGCATTTTCATCAAACGTGGCAGACATACCCCTACTGTGTTTGCTTGTACCTAAGAAAGCTATATGCCAAACAGGAGTGGTCCCAGGACTGAGTGCAGGTGAATACCACTTGTTACTGGCATAGAATTGCACATGGAGGCTGAAAATGTTGCTGTGGGTCCTACATCTGTGCATCAGTTGTCAATCCATCATCTTCCAATTATTTATGGTCAGTCTGTTGAGGTTGTGTATAATACCAGAATGTGGGATGGGTATGAATTGCTGGTGAGCTATAGCTTGGCTGTGTGGCCCTCCCCTCCCTCACCTATAGCCTTGTTAACTGGCTTGAAGTCTACTAGGTGTAGGAGCCATGATCTGGCCTTTAGAGAACCTAGGTGGGTATGGTGCAGTGTTTGCAGGTTCATAATGTCTCTGTTAATGAGTTCCATAATGCTGTGCTCCATAGCATTCCTGATAACATTTGTCTGGCTTATAGAGTGAGAGTTTCCAGGATCTGTTGTAATTCTACCCTTAATCAATTTATGTTAACATTTGCACTGGGTATGATGAGGGTGGACAGGTTTAGGAATAAGTATATTAGAGGGTCAGCCCAGGTTTGAAGGTTAGTAGACCAAGCCAGGTAGGCATGATTAAGTTGGTTTGTACATGTGTTGAGGAGGGATGCAGAGTATATTGTGAAATAAATGCTAAGGATGAAGCCACCAGGTAACAGGAAAAGAGGAATGCCTAAGATGAAGTTTATGGCTGTGGTGAGAGAGGACATGCAGATGGATGGTGTGACAGCACAAGATGCAGAGGGCAGGAAGAAATGGAAACAGATGATCTACTATGGCGACCCCTAATGGGAGCATCCAAAAGGAGAAGAAGAAGAAGATATTGTAGCTCAACCCTTGTGGACTGTGAACACCATTACCGTGCGTCATTCCACAAGTATGTAACCAGTATAGAGGCTGCATCTGGACAGAGTGTGTAGGGGAGTGGTGACTTCATATGTCAGCTTGTGTATGACGCAGCCAGGGACACTGTCCAGTACCATTGCCACTGTGGTTTGGACTTTGGTATAGAGATGTTTTAACTAGAGTGTCTGTGAATCATCAGGTTTTACATTCTTCAGGTCTGGAAATGTGGCCCTTGTGTAATGACAGGGTGGTGAAATCCGCATTCAAACTGTCTGACAAGAAATTGGCAATATCAGTCAGATAAGTGTACTTTGTGACCATTTACATTAACTGTGACCCGATCTGAGATTTCCCCTGTAGATTATAAACAACACTAAAGAAAGCTTTAGTGTTGTCTTTGGAATCCTTGCCATTTTTTATTTTGAAGCTTGCCTTGTATGTTTATTGAGGGATTGTATTTTCCCAGTGATACTGACCAGAGAGGTTATCCCTTCTTGGCATGTAACTCTTTTTTTGGTACAACTTCACCCCTTCTATTATATATTTAGTTTATGGCAGGGGTCCATGAGACTAATGCACTTTTACTGTATGTGAGAATTTTTTGTGTTTGTGATAGCACAGTCCATGCAACCCTGTAGGTGAACAGTGTGCATTACTAAAGGATTATGCAGCTGGGACAGTGTTAACTTTAGTAGTGCAAACCAATGACAGATAGCAACAACAGCATCACCCACAGCACAGTGTCAACCCATGTCATACACACACACACATGTGTACTCAAGTTCCAAAATGTGTGTAGTACAATGCATACTGGCCACCAATAGAAACTATGGAGTGTTAACACTGGCCAATACAGGGCATGTCACCCTGCCCATGTGTCCAATATGCATGTACATGCAGACAGTGCACCTCCACCATGTTCACAAATGGACACCTGCAAACCTGTGCTGCACACACCCCACACTTACTGTCCACTGTATAATGCATGCTGACACAACTACACACATCAGCCAAGTGGCACATGGGCAAACAAAACACAATTGGAATAAACACTAGTGAAAGTAATACAACATTGCTAATTACAGCTTTAATGCATCATGCCTGCTCAGCTACACCTTCAAGGGTATCATTACACTTTACTGCTGACAACATGCTACACATCCAACCATTGCTATACTTTATTAAAGTCACCCTGTGCATCAGCACCATGTTAGCCTGTTCCTGCAACAATGTTACAGATGACAGGAGGTGGCACAGGTTTCATCATATGCACAGGGTGTGTTGTTGGTTTGCCAGAGCCTGCACTGAGCCATACAATTGACATGTGTGTGTGAGTGTGTGTAGGAGGGCCATGAGTACTGTTATGGGCCAATGTTGATGTCATGTGTGCAGGTATGTGTTTGCCCTAGGTTTCTGGTTTATGTGTGTGTGTCTGCATGCACACAGTTCCACCATGTGGCTGCCATATACAGGGATTTGTGAGACAGCTACAGACTGTACCTGGCAGGCTTTATAGATCACCGTCTCTGGCCATGGATACGGAACCTGTGCTTGGCAGGGGTGCTACAGACAGTATCAGGTGCTAATCCAGACTGGGTACTATCCAAAGAGGTTGACATATGTCCACTGGATCCAGGTCCCTGCTGGGACTGGCCAGAACCATGTGCACGTGGTCTGCTAGGATGGTCTATGGACAGCCCCCCAACATTGCTGGGGCTGGTACTGGCACTACGGGAGTGGCTGTGACTTGCTGGACATCCATGGCGACCTCCAGCGGTGATGTTGCTGGCATACATCCACGTCGACGTCTCAACCATCCCGCAGTGTCCTGACACATGGACATCACATTGTGGAGGACATACAATGTCTCACCCCAATGTCTATCAATGACCTCAGTGTAGTTACGTATGGCACCTGCTAGGTCATGGATACTGTCATTTACAGAGGTGTAATGAGCCCTCTGTGCCCTTAGCCCCTGTCTGGTGTACCGCTCCATTCATGTCTGTGCCTCCATGACAGCCTGGAACATGCGTGTGGTAGAAAGAGGTGTGGCACATCTGCCAGGGGCATGATGACCAGCAGTGCTCTGACAAGAACCCCTGGGCATCTGCCTATGTGGTACCGTTCCAGACATCTGGCTATGGCTGCTGTGTCCTGATATATGTGCCATAGATACCACACTGTCCTGGCCAGTGCCAACCATACACTGTCCCTCAGCTAAGGGCAATGGTGATGATGGATGTACAGGCAGTATGACTGTGTGCATGGATGGGGTGGAGACTTGTGTACTGTCAGTTGGTGGTCCAACACCAGACCCTGACAAACCTGCCTGTGCCTCAACACACCTATCCTCATCATCACTGTCTGTCTCAGTGACATCAGGTTCCCTGCTGTACTGAACCAGCCCCACCTCGTCACCTGGAGAGGAAAACAGGAAACACACTTTAAGACCTGAACATGACTTCAGACCACATGCACACATGCGCACATGCACACATGCGCACATGCACACGTGCACACATGCACACTTGCACACATGCACACACACAAAACTACACTCCTCCCTAAATCAGACACACACAGTGCTTTAGCAGGTCTTACTGGCTTCAACATTGCAAACTGAACAAACCACCCACAGTGTTTAACCACCACATGTCATATACCAGCACTGTATGCTGTCTTGTTTGTCACACACTAAAACCTACATACAGATATGTGCATACTAACCTTCACCAACATATATATCTCCCCCTTCACAAACAGTTGCAGTATGTCCCCTGCTCTATGCACATATACAGATGTGAATATATATGACACATATATATTTCTCTGTATGTGTGTGGCATACACACACAAGGTCCACACTGTTGTAAGTCCCTGGACCTCACAGCTGAACTGTTGGGCCTTGCTGCAACACAAATAGGTGTCACATATGAACACACACTAACATTAGGGGGGTATATATGGCAACATATGCTAGATAAGCATACTAGACTGCTACAGCAGTTGCCAGTGCTAAGCTACACTTTAATATGACTATCATGCATGTGTTGTTCTGTCATACCCATGTTAATATAATGTTAGCGCTAATCCCTCCAACAGCCATTGGCCACACTACTGTGCAGAACACAGATAACATGGATCAGATCTTTGACATTTAATGCTGAGCTACACATTTCACAGGTATGTCCCACTGCCCACAGGTACACACAGTATTGTCCATAGCAGTAGTTAAGCAGAACATCTGTGCATAAAGAAGTACTGCTTTTACATATGAATGGTTCACATTATGTAGACTATTCTTCAATAACATCTACTACATGTCAGTAAATACATGTGTGTCACATATCTTTCCTTTGTATGATTTGGTAATATTTCTTTTTCTCTGTCTCTCTCTCTCTCTCTCTCTCTGTCAGTCTCTGCAATAGAGTGATTGAGTTTGTTGGCAGAGATTGCAGCCTGCTTTTGTATGAATTTGCACATGAGCATGTGATGGCCTCTGCACCATTTAGTGGCCACCATTTGCTAATTGCATGCAGCCTGCTGTGTAGTAATTGCAGTAATCACTGTCATAGCAACCCAGTACTATAAATTGCTGACTCATGTAGGCATGGCTCTTTCAGCTTTCCAAGATGGAGATCATCCTTGTTTGGTGTGGACATCATTGTTTAAGACAGAAGGTTGGTATAGTTCTTATATCAGAAGCCAGGGGTGTAGCCAAAGATTTACATTTTGTACTCAGACATAATGTTGCTGCTTCCAGTATCCAATTGTCAGTGTAGAAATGTACTCACCCCTCAAAATGCTACCCCAAGATACATGGAAAGATGTACTTTCTTTTCAACTGTTACAATTAACTGCCATACAAAGCTAGTTATAGAGATGTATTCCTTTGAATTGTTTGTGAACTGCTATACTGTGAATATTTATTTACTCAGTTCTAAACAGTGTGTACTTTTTTAGTGTTGACATTAGCACAAGCTGCTCAGAAAAACTGGACACATTTCAGTACTGTGAGTATGCTTACCTACATCCTTGGTAGACCCTGCACACACAGGTATATTCTACATTTGGGTAGGGTTGCAGAAGTACAGAGATCATAAGTAGTATTGTGTGAATTTTATCTTGCTGGACTTACAGGGTTGCTGTGTACATGTTAGTTTATCAAGGCAAGTAGTCTGTCTGCGTAACTCCCAACTGTGGACCTATCCACATGATAGCCAGAGAATAGCCTGTTATTTTTTTGTCTGTGCACCACACAGGTCTTTTCAGCAATAGAGCAATGGCATTCTTACAGCTGGTTGCTACCAGTACATGGCTACATCCATTTGTATTTCAGTGTTGCATTCCTACATAAGGGTATGCTTCCGAAACTCCTTCCAAAGCTATCTGCACAGTGTGTAACAGCAGAAAGGCTGATATGCCTCTGTGTTTCTGCATCTGCCAGACCTCTCAACCAATCAGGTACATATTTGAACAGACTCAGGGAAAAGTCAAGAAAAAGTCAGGGACACCTTTAAAATATTAGTGCCATTAAGTTGAGACATTGAGAGAATCAGAGCATATGAATTAATACACCTTCTCTGAAGTAAAAGAAGTGTCTAACTCTTAATTATTGTCATTATTCATTAAGTGTAATTCACCACCTTTCTGGCCAAAGTCAGTAGTTTTCGGAGGGACTCAGGGGGACAGCTAAAATTTGTGTCAAAATCAGGGACATCCCTGAAAATTAGGGACATTTGGGAGGTATGGCCTCTGTCCTAAACAGATATGCCAGTGTTTGTCCTGCTGTGATAATGTGTGGGATTGTAAACTGATGGTGTAACATTATTTCCTGCTATAATGGCTGTTTCTCTTATCACAGTCATGTAATGTAATCCCACAACTGTTGGTCAACATCCACAGAACAAGTTGTGTGTTATGGTATTCCTAATTTTCCTTTACATTCACTCATTCTGATGCATGATATAATTATTTAAGCACTAACTTGATGTGTATCTACCATGGCTTAGTGTTACTTCATGTTGTGCAGTGTGTGTAAAGTCCGGGGTTCGAGACTTACAGAGGTGTTTTATTTTGCTCCTGAGCAGAATAAGGGCCCTCACATACAGAGTGACTAAGGCACTTTTAAGCAATTGTAAGTGGGTTTGCGCAGGTTTGCGCAGATTTGCTCATTGCTGCACATTGTTTAGCCAAGAGCAAACAAGCGCAATTCCACGCAAACCCACTAACTACTGCTTAATAGTGCTTACGCCCACTCAGCCCCACGCTAATTTCTTTGAAAGAAAAGAAAAATGAAGAGATAGGAAAGTGGTGAAAAAGGGAAACAAAGAGGGAAAGACAGTAGGGGAAATAGCTCGGGATGTGCAGGACAGGTGTAGGGAAGGTCCATAGCTGCCCATTTCTTCAACAGCAACAGCTGTGCATATGCACTTAATTTGGAGGTAGATATGAACCGTTCAACCCCTGAGAGAGGGCTGAAGACAACAAAGTAGTTTGTAATGCCAATTAAATAACATTTCATGTGTCCAGTGAACATGTGTGCAAAATGGGCAGCTATGTTTGGGGTGTAATTTTTTTTTTTTGGGAGCAGGTTGTCCTTTTTTTCAGGTGAGAGTGGAATGTGGGGTAGGGGAAGTAGGTATATTTGGGGAGGTAGGTTGGGGAGGTAAACAGACAAGACAAACAAGACGCATACAGGGGCAGTATATGACACATGGTGGGTGAACACCTTTGACGTGGAGGGATGTTTGGAAATTGCAAGCCCATGAGCTCCCAGATAGAAACAGTGGGACTGAGGTCCCCAACCATGGGCAGTCACCACTGCACCTTCACGGTCCAGAGGGTTGCTGTGCTGGGGGCTGTGTAGGAGAGGCAGGCTGACCCGGGAGTTATGCCACTTGGGCCTCAAGCTGGAGTAGAGGTTCAGCAACAGAACGTTCAATCTCTCTACACACCACAGCCCGTACCGTTCGTAGGGTGATAGGTGCCCCTCTGCCCACGTGTGCACAGGGGGGCCGAGCCCCATCCCCTGCAGCGCTTCCATCCAAAGGTGGCACAGGGCCAATGGAGGAGGAGGTCCCAGGCTGGGCACCAGATCTGCTGGTGCCAGGAGCCATGGCCAGGTGAGGTGGGAACAGGTGGGTCCGCTGGGACTAGCCTTCCCATACGAACTATGTTTTGGAGAGTTTAATAAAGATATGGGTTAGTAACAGTCAACAGCATTCCCAATTAGTTATAACAGCATGCAGAAGTATTCCCATTATCTCAACACACCAGATTTTCAACATTTGGAAAGCAAGCATAACACATGCATATATAGAACAATAGTGAACATTACAACAGCATGCAAGTTGAATTGATGGCAACAGGCCACCAATATTTTGGTATTTTAACAGGGCACATGCATAGAAAGTAATGCAAATATTTATAAACCAATAGGACATATGTCCCAACAAATGTTTTGAGATTAGACATACCGATTGAGGTGTGGAATTGCATTTTTTATGCACATACAGTAGGGTGGGAAAAGATAGCTCAATTAACAACTTATATATCCTTCTAGTTTTCATTACATTCCTATTAAGTGCAGTTATATGTCCCTTACATGTATTATTACACCACCCAATGTCCTTATATTGGATTGGATTTTTCTAGATCATTATATACATGAGCTGTATCTTACATACAAACTGTCCAAGATGCAGATGTTACTGCAACATATTTTGAGAGTTGCTCACACACACTACTGCTAAGATGGTACACTGACAGATCTACTTTCATATAATTATCTAGATATGTTCAGGTGAAAGTATCAGTTATATGTTAACAGCTCCCTACATTTCTGGCAGCACACTGACATTTCTGGGGAACACAATACCAAGCTACTCATGTGCCAGATTAACCTGTACATGCTGGCCATGAACCAACAGTTGAGGGCTGTACATATGCATACAAGCTACTGGCACTCCCTTCATCCACATTATATGGGCCTACCCAAGTGTGGGTTGACACTGCTTAATACAACACTACTATTTTTAGAATGCAACAGTACAGCAACATATCAAAGAAAATGACACAGACACACTCCATGAATCTTACATTTATTAAAGGATTATTACACCTTTATTTATTGGGTTAAAAGATTTTTTGAAGGCTCTCTCATATATTTTATATAACAGTACATGCAGAATAATTACTAACCTGCCTGATGACGCAGCCTTTGCAGCCTATCTTCATGGGCTTGCTGGTTCATAGCCTGGACTCCTGCAGCTGTGAAGTAAATGCAGTGATATTGAGACATACCTATCCATAGTATAGACAAACATAGCAATTCTTAACTACTTAATACAATGGCTACTTACTCAGTACTGGGGCATTAGACATTGTACGGGATTCCTGGATCCACTGGTCTAGTTGATCCTCCCTACATCGCTTCAGGTCAGAATAATGGTGCCTGACCTGCTCACCAGTTCAAGGAAATCCAGTGGCAATGGTGAGATCATGGGCAAGACTGTTCCAGGCCTCTGTTTTATATTGGGTACCCTGGTACTGGCCCCGCAGGAGTCTTTCCTCATGATTGTCGGTAAGGAGCCAAACCATTACTTTGGACTCCTGAATGCCCCGGTGTTGAGCTCTAAATCGAGTGCCTTCTCCAACACCGGCCATGCTGACTGCAGAAGGAAGCTACAACCAGTTATAGCAAGTATTCCTGCCTGTGGAGCTTAAATATACCTCATTTCCCGCACTTATTTGTCATTGGCCAGTTTTGGAAAAACTCAGCTGTAGGCATGCCTGCTTAGCTGATGCGCGCAATGTTTAAAATTCCATTGATAGATATGTGTCTGTTGAAAGTGCATGTTTATGAAATGCTGTCATGGCTTAGTGGTTAAGTACTGTGACTATAGTACACAGTATCCTGAATTTAAGCCCTGTCACTGCTTTTTATTTTCCTACTGGGCAGACCTGACTGGTTAAGGTACAGTCAAGGAGGTGGGAGCATGTTTAACCAACTTTGCTCAACTTTGCCGACTTTGCCCAACGTTGCTCAACGTTGCCCGATGCTGCGCTGGTTAGCGCGGTGCGCAGCCAAGAGCAAATACATTGCACTGGTTAGCGTGGTGTGCAGCTATGCTCTATTGGATTTAAATATGCTCAATAATGGTAAAATGTGCTTAGCAGTGCTTTATATTGCTTAAAATAGGGTATTCATGCCTCAGAATGCATAACCATTTCACCTTCATATATATATATATATATATATATATATATATATATATATATATATATATATATAATTTGTTCACTACTACATTTAACATTTCAATACGTTTTACAAAACTTATACATAAAAGATGTCAGGAAATATTTTTGTATACAGATTTCCAAAAGAAAATGGAACGTGCAGTAGTGGGACTTGAACCGGAAATACCTCCTCTTTGCGCGAAGGCTCTAACCATTACACTATTGCTATTTTGCATAATTTGCATATATTTTTCTTATTATCCTCTTCTGGTGTCTAAGCTGCTAACTGTAGCTATGCAATGGGCAAACCCGCACACACCCACAAAAAATACGGGCAGCTATATCGGATGAAAAAAATAAATAAAAAAAAACTATTTTTATTTTTAATTTTGTCAGTTGTTCTACATATGGGAGAGTGTAGTGTTACATTGTACACATGTGAGCGGACTTGCTCATGTAACTCGAAATTACGGCATTTCTTCATTGCAGGGGCGTGGATTTTTGGACTGCACGGCAGTCCGACACACCCCCTACACTCGTCCACACTCCTTGTAAGCTTTAGAGTTGAGGCAGCGTGCCCTCATTAATATGCATGGTGCGCTGCCATCATATTCTTACACTGGTGCTTCCATGTAAGACTAATCTAGTCTTACACAAAAGATTAGTAAATCCAGGGGACTGTGTTTACCGTGACTTATAAAATTCAGTTTAAGACCTAGAACCTGAAAAATATGGTCCCAGAGATATGAACATTTGTTTGAAATGTGACGACATAGTTTAATTCTGTCAAAAGGCTTAGGCTCTGCCCTCTGGAACTTGCAGTGCAAACTTTCTGAGCTCCATTGAAGTGAATGAGGTATTATAAGATGTCTGACAGTTGGCTTAAAGTTTCCTGTGGTCCAGTGGTGCAAGAATTGATTCCCATAGACTCCATTGCGTAACCGTGTGACTTTGAGCACGTCACTTAACCAGCCGCCACTTTTGGACTGATTGTGAAAAAGGTTCATGTAGATCAGTACTCTACCCTGGAAAACAGATACAAAAACATAAAAAATACAGACTTTAATTATTCACAGTAGTTTTACTATTTGTACAAGAGTGTTGTTTGGTCAAAGTCTCTACTCCATACTGCTGTGTGACCATGAAGTTACTATATTTATCTATGTGGGATAAAGTCTCCTACATGAGAGAATAGTAGGTCAGGTGTCCCATAAAAAAAAGCTTTTTACATGTTATTTCTCATTTCTTTGTATTCAAGTAACATATTGATCAGTTTAGAAAAAAATGATATTAAAGTACTCATCTAACAGTGATTCAAGTGAACATTTTCAAAGTGACTTCTGGATATCTATACACAGACCAGATATTATTTCACTCTGAAGCTGTACTCAGTAACCTCTCTCACTTTTCCAAAAATTTTAACTCAGTATCTATGCATTCCTCAAAATGAAGTTTCAATTTTCTTGACAACAATAATACAAAATTCTTGTCTGGGTCTAAGACAAGATTAGATGACTGGTGAAAAACAGAAGACTACTTCTCCATCCAACTTATGGCCATTAGCTACTTGAATGGTCATAGTCTAAACTATATCATTGCTGATGTAACTGTGGCAATACGAGGCATTGCCAGCTATGCCAGGATAAGTAGAGACGTGGATGTGTAACATATGCCAGTACAGCTAGCTGGAATTTAGTAAAGAATTATATGTTATTTGAATAGCAAGCTGATTTGTGCAAATGATTGTGTTGAAATGTATTTTTAAAGCTGCTTGTGTTAAAAATCTACCAACAGTGTGCCCTGCTGGAAAGACAAAAGAAATATACATGTATTATTACAACTGTTTAAATGCATATGCTTTAACAGAGGATACTGAAAGAGAAGAGGTTAATCTCAATCTGCCTGACTTTGGAAAATAGTAAGAAATTAAATTACTAGGCCTAGGCTATAAATATGTTATCACACAATTTTGAATGAAGCCAGATATGCAGTGCCTGTACGAAGTATGGTTTATTAGCTCCTGTATAAAGAGTGGAAGTGTTTTATGATTTTTGACTTCCAGGAGCTGCAGCAGATCTGAGCAAGGCTCTGCATGCGTGTATTATTGACACATAGGTGCTAAATCCCAACAGCCTAAAGCCAAGAGGGGAAGCATGGGAACCAGAAGTCAGATAACTAGATGTATGTGATGTCATTCTGTATCCATCACTAAATTAATGTTGTAATACTAGTTGAAATGAAGTCTCATAGCACTCTGTTTTTGTAAGCTGACAAACAAGGATCTCTCACCTACTTCATCTTGCCTTGTTCTAGTAAGTAACCAGGGAATAATATTTTTTAGATCAGTCAGGAAAACATAGTGAGATTAGTTAAGTATTGTTTTTCTGTAAATGTGTGAACCTGTCCACCTGTGTTATTTTTAATATTCCTGTGAATGAAACTCTGGTGTTTATTGTAAATAGATATTTAGTATTTCCATGTTCTTTTATTATTTATTATTAAATATAGTTAAACTTTTTATTTTGTCTGGTCATTTAGAGAATATTTTAACCTTTGAGAGTACTTATATCTATTGGTGACACTGTGGCCACTCCTGAAATCCTAGCTGTTTGGTCAACATTACCATATGTAATAATATTAATTTCACTCAGTATAATTGGGTACCCTTGCAAGACCCTTAGAGCAGCTGGCTTTGTAGTGTCTGGTGGCACTTTGTAGTCTGTGCAGAAGGAGACATAGCTAGTATATCTGTGCCAGCCTTTCCCAGGTATGTGTGAATGTGTGCGTGCGTGCGTGCGTGTGTGTGTGTGTGTGTGTGTGTGTGTGTGTGTGTGTGTGTGTGTGTGTGTGTGTGTGTGTGTGTGTGTGTGTGTGTGTGTGTGTGTGTGTGTGTGTGTGTGTGTGTGTGTGTGTGTGTGTGTGTGTCTGTGTGAATAAAATCACAAAGAGTGTGTGTGTCACCTGTTTGGAGCAAGGGCACAAAGCACTGGTTTCATAGAGAGAGTGGTGGAGAGCTTGGCTTGGACACTCAGCTGAGGTCTCAACTCTATAGCTGTGCTAGTGGGGAGTCTCACTGGGGACCTGGAAGGAGACAGATACAGGGAAACACAGACCCTAGTCTGAGTGTGTTATCTGTGTGTTCTTAAGGGAAATTGTGCTTGATGCAGAGAGCTGCATCTGGAAATAATGGGTGCGTCCATTTTTGTTCCAGGTGAATGTCCATCTCCAGTGCCAGTGGTGAGGATTCAGGTTCTTTGATTACTGGTCCAGTGTGGAGATGTCACAGTAACCATAGGAAATTTCTTTTAGACTGTTATGTCTTAATCCCTGTAAGTTCTACTGCCTCTACTAGCAACTTCCTTTTGGCTCTCAAAGGGTCTACTTCAAAACATTGAAATCTCATAACACTAAACCTCAAAACACTGAGACCATAACATTGAAAACCCAAAACACTGAAAATCCAAAACAACGAAACCTCAGACCACTGAAACTTTGCTTCATAAGATTGAAAACTACAATGCAAATGTAAATAACATCCTCGCCACCTATAACAACACCAAAGTAAGAAACACAATTTCTACTATGTTTCTGCAGGAGGCAAGCCCCCCTGCACCTCCCATGTTGGGGTCTGCCCCCCATACCCCCTGTAAATTAAATATACCAACTCCAAGATTGCACTACACTAGAAAAAAGTTACTTTCCTAACCTCACTGTATTGCGATCACCATACAGAATGTAAATATAATGTCTAAATCACTTACCTGTATGGCCTAAAAATCACATACAAATTGGCAAAATAAACACTTTTTCCCCTACTCACTTCTCCCAGCACTTCTCAGAACACTAGCCCAACTTCCATGAAAGCAACATATTCATATGTTGACATTCTGTATAGTGATCATCTTACAGTGTGGTTAGGAAATTAACTTTTTTCCACTGTAGTGCCATCTAGGAGTTGGTATATTTAATTTACAGGGGTATGGAGGTGCAGGGGGGCTTGCCCCCCTGCAGAAACATAGTAAAAAGTGTGTGCAGGGGATGTTATTTACATGTGCAATGTAGTTTTGTATGTTATAAAGCACACTTTTAGTGTTCTGAGTTTTCATTGTTTTGGGTTTTCGATGTTATTATCTCAATGTTTTGAATTTCAATGTTATCAGATTTCAGTCTTTTGACGTAGACTACTCTCATATCACATATTCACTCTCATATGTTATATCTTAGTCCTCTTCAATTTTTAAGACCACTTTCTCTGAAATTAAGCAATTCTTTTTCCCCTCCCTAATGAGGTCACTTATTCCATGGATGAACTGCATATATATTTATGTACTTATCTGTTTGTTTATTTGAAAATTAGTTAAGAGGGCTGGTCAGTGGATCCTTTTTGGCCATGGCCTAGTCCAGAAGGCCAGAACACACACACACACACACACACACACACACACACACACACACACACACACACACACACACACACACATGCATGCACACACATGCACACACATGCATATGCATACATTCTACGCAAAATGAATGCATCAATAAGAAGAATAGTTGTACTCTTACATAACATCATATAGTATTCATGTAGCATAATGTTCCTATGAAAAAAATAATACGTAAAAAACAAAGTGTTCATAGTATGTATTACTGTTGGCCATGGGATGTGAAGAATAGTGAGGCTAAAGTCAAATGAAAGACAGAAGAAAAAGGGGATTGGGAGAGATGTAATTAAAAAATGAATGCTGGGGGGTGGAATGTGCAGCTATCTCATAACCGGGGTCAAAATGTAGAGATAGCACTTAAGGAGTTTAGGGGCATGTGTTCTGGTAAGACAGGGTGCATCCACTTGATGAGGTACCATTTAGACATAAGGCCTCAGTAACCTATCAAACAGACCTTCTATTGTCTGCCTGAGTGAGTTAGGCAGACCCAGAGAAAGAGGAACTACATAAAATGTTGGATCTGGGGGTATTCCTGTAATCCAGTTATTTATATTTGTTTTAACATGTCTTATGATAAAATATGAACTAATAAACACATTGCTTTATTTGTACTATGCAGTAGTAGCATATATTTATGGCCAGTGATTTAAAATAGTCTTGAGTCCAGGAAAGAGCAGAAAATATGGTTGGGGTGACAGATTGAGAGCAGCAGCTGAGGGGCCCTATCAAAATTGTCCAGACTGGGCCCAACAGTAAGGCCAGCCCTGAGCAGGCATTAGTAAGTTTGTGCAAGGGGGTGAAGCTATCCACTACCACTTTGATAATGTCTGCTAACCTTAGCCCTGACCTTGACCCTGCTTCTAACCCTGCACTTTATACAAAAACCCTTCCCATAATATTACCACTACATAAGACACTCAGAATCACACAATAAGCAGCAACATGCACATACATAATACTAAATAGATCCCCTTACCTAGCCCTTACTCTAACCCTAACCTGCAAATACTCACACATACACACACACACACACACACACACACACACACACACACACACACACACACACACACACACACACACACACACACACACACACACACACACACACAGACATATACACATGCTTACCTTCCATTTATACACAAACCACAACAGCATCACACAAACACATACAAAAATAAAACTGCACCCCATTAGGGGGCACGCACTTGGATGCACAAGGATGCAGGTGTAAATTATGGTGTGTGCCACCTCATCGAGAGAACTGTATTACTAATTTATATCTTTTCCATCTTTCCCCAATTCTTTACAGTGCTCATCTAATTGCAACTCTTGCTGAACATGCAGAGCAATTTTAAAACAAAACCAATGATACACAACAAAAATTAACTTGATGGCCTGTGAGCTACACAACTTGGCCACTAAACGTAAGGGAAAGAGAGCTGCCGATAGTGAGAAAATTCAGACTGAGATGGGAGATATGCAAAGTCTTAATACAGCATTGAGAGAAGTGAAATCAGTCTACAGGTTCTAAAACCATGGGAACTAAAGCAAAAAGTGAAACATCAGCTCTGAACTCCAAATTAGAGAGACAATACTAGGAACTGACAGAGCAGAAATCTGTCATAAATAATCACACCAGGCAACTGGAAGACTTGTTGACCTACAAGTATCAGCTAGAGATTAAGTTAGATGATTTGGAGAACAGATTGCATCACAACAACCTCCTCATAATTGGACTTCCTGAAGGAGCTGAAAGGGAGAATCCAGTCACATACATCAAAACAGCTCTTGGGCACCTGTTAAAATAGGATGCACCCCTTCTCATTAAATGCACATACCACATAAATACCAGAAATACCTAATATAACTAAGGTACTTTATCATTTGCTTCTTAAATTTCCAAGACAGGGAAGAAGAAGCTAAAAACAGAGGTGGCTAACTTAACGGCAACCATGCAAATGGAGAATAGTTGCATGACCACCAAATCATACACCAATGCACTGTACAAACACTTACACAAATGCATGGATCTCGCTGTACCCAATAGCATCAAGATGCTCTCCTCCGAAAAAAGGAAACCAATCTGGTGGTCCCCTGCCATAAACAAACTCTACAACAGAAGGAAGAAACTGATGTGGAATAAGGTGCAGTCCCAAGACTGGAAAAAACTCCCTTATCAGCCTCATAAAAAAGTTAAGATCCCTCATCAAATCCTCTATAGCTAGCTATGAAAACAGAAGTGAAGCAGATAGTAAAGACAACCACAAGGCCTTCTATAGTTATGTAAAGAATCTCCACGGCAATACCCAGATTTGCTCTGAGCTACTGCACAATGGTACCTCCTATACCGAGCCAACAGATATTGCCAATATACTGGCCGACAGATTCAGTGCCAACTTTCCCCCTCTTTCCCTCCCAAAGGATCAATCACAATACAAATAGATTGCCAAGTACCCAATATTACTGCTGCACAGGTTAAAACAGCACTGTCCAAGACCAAGAATACATCTTCTATGGGACCTGATAATATTCCTGGCTGTGTTCTATATGAACTACAGAGTGAACTGGCACCACACCTGTGTGCCCTGTTCAATCACAGCCTCACCTCAGGCTTTGTCCCTACCAAATGGCGCACTGCTACAGTCATCCTCTCCACAAAAAAGGAGTAACTAGAGATCCTGGGAACTATCGCACCATTAGCCTGATGAGTCTGATATGTAAAGCTATGGGACACATCATCATGGACTTAATAAACAAGGATATGTGGAATCTCCAAATATAGATCCCATACAGTTAGGTTTTCTGAAGGGTAGATCATGCCTGCTGAATCTTGTTGACCTCTTTGAGTCAGTCACCAGAGCAGTGGATGAAGGCAAGGTGGTTCATACAGCCTACCTTGATCTGGACAAGAACTTTGATACCATTCCCCACTCAGGAATCATAGAAGAACTCACTAACCTAGGCATCAACCTCTATATCACTAGGTGGATTGCAAACTGGCTCAAAGATAGAGCCCACAATGTGAAAGTAGCTGACTCCAAGTCAGACTACCGACCAGTCATGAGTGGAGTCCCACAGGGTTCGGTCTTGGGTCCTCTCCTGTTTGGTAACTACTTCTCTGAAGTCCAGGCCAACACAAAGGGACTCTGCCTGATAAAGTTCGCATATGATTGCAAGCTGGGAGTTATTATTAACTCCCCAAGTGATGTTGACATCCTGCAGAAAGGCCTCACTGAGACCAACAACTGGTGTCAGAACCATGGCCTTAAACTAAGTGTCCAAAAATTTGTCATCATCACCTTCGGAAAAAACTCAGTTTCCATGAATTACTACATCGATGGTAGTCCACTGAACACAGAAGGGGTTATAAGAAATCTGGGAACACAGGTTGACAGCAACCTCTCTATTGACCAGCACATTACCATTGTGGTCAGAAAGTCCTTCTATGTGGCACATCTCATTACTAAGGATTTTGCATCCAGGAAGAAAGAGGTCATTGTCTCCATCTACTTTTCCCTCATTAGGCCAATCATTGAGTACAATGCCCCATTTGGCATGTACCTCACTAGACATCTGCAACAACTGGATAGGCCACAAATGTACCTCACAAAGATGATCCTAGGCCTTAAACAGTTGTCTTATATGGACAGACTCAAAAAACTCCAACTATTCTCGGTCTCATATTGCCTACTTAGATCTCTGCTTGACTTACAAAGCCATGTCTGACCCAGTTCTGTTAGAAATTATGCATCTAAAGAAATCCCAATCCCTCTGCAACACACGCTCCAGAGACCTCAAGCTCATTACCACAATCCACGTCAGCAGAACCAGTAGCAAAAAGTCCAATGTAGTCTATCCCTGTAGCATGAGAAATAGACGTACAGAGGTCTTTTACATCTATTGTCAAAAATCTATGGCCTCTCTTGAATTCTAAAGCACCTATGGCTTTCAAAAAAGCCCAAGAATCTTTACAAATGTGTGTTTCCTTTTCAACATATTTTTTCAATATGTTGTCCACATACTTGGCTATCGGGTAAGTGATAGAACCCCTAGCGTTAACCAATAGCCTCATGGGGGGGTTGTACACATCTTTATGGATCTTGGGCAATCCGAAAACTGTTGGAATCTTAGGGAACGAAACAGTCAAATATTTCAATACATCTTGTTCTATAATATTTTCTAAAAACAAGTCATTCAAGAAGAGTCCCAAGTACATTCAACCCCCCTATCCATCCTTTACTTTTTTTATTTGAACACTTGTGTGAAACTGAAATTAGAAACTTGGTTAACTGTTCTAGGACATTTGTGAACAAAAACTTGTCTGATGATGAAGTAGACTTGTTGGATACTTTAAAAAGTTTACCTGTCAGGATCCTTAAACTGGACAAGTGGGGTGGTTTAGTACTAATGGACACTTGTCATTATGAAAACTGTCTCATCCACATGTTATTGCAGGATGCTTATACACTATCTAGCATTAATGAATTGAATTCAGCGTATAGGTGCATCCATGTTTTCTATGGTATGGAAGTACCATCCTGCTGATGTCCTGGGAGGGAAGGATTTGGATGAGTCAGTACCATGTACTTATGCAGTTAAAAGCAGTCAGGCTAGGAGACAAGCATGTGGGTCTGGTAGCCTGGGAGAGACCCAGACAGACTGCATTCTTGCAGCCAGGACTGCTGAGGTGGTTACTTCAGGGAGTGAGCTATGCTGTAGCAGTGAGACTGAATGTAAGCCACAGCTGCTTGTGGGTACTGATGTTCCATTGGACAGGGTAACTGCAAAGGTAAAAGTGAGTAGTAGTACCCAGGCTGACAGTGAGGCACCACTGTCAGAGGATGCCAGACTTCCTGTGGAAGGGGAGCTGGGAAGGGTTATAAGGAGAGACTTGAGACAGGCTCAGCTCTCAGACCCTACATTGCAAGGACTGAGGCAGGTAGCTAGGGAGGCACCTGATTCTCAAGGGAAGGGGGAATCTGTATACTAGAACAAAGAGTTACTGTACAGAGAGTGGACTCCTGAGGGATGGCTAGAAGGTGAGAGAATACAGCAGTAGGTAGTGCCTAGAGCTTATCATCTGGCCCTTCTTGCCATAGTCCATGATATTCCCTTTGCAGGTCATATGGGCATAAAACGTACAAAGAGGAGTATTATGCAAAACTTCTATTGGCCTGGAATTTCCAGAGCTATAACAGGGTACTGCAGGACCTGTGAGCAGTGCCAAAAGGTAGGAAAGGCAGGAGACAAGGTGAGAGCTTCTTTGATGCCATTGCCTGTGATTGAGGAGCAATTTCAGAGGGTAGCTATGGATATTGTGGGTCCTCTGAGTACCCCAAGTTCCACAGGTAAAAAGTATATCCTAGTGACTGTAGATTATGCTACACAATACCCGGAGGCAGTGGCTTTGCCCTCCATTGAGGCAGAGAAGGTGGCAAATGCTTTGCTAGAGATTTTCAGCAGGGTAGGATTCCCAAAGGAAATACTGTCTGACAGAGGTGCCAATTTTATGTCAGACCTGCTGGCTTGTCTGCAGAAGTCCAGTAGGGTGAAGCACATGAAGACCACCCCCTACCACCCCCAGACTAATGGTCTTGCTGAGAGGTTTAACTCTACACTCAAGTCCATGCTATGGGCATTTGTAGATCAGTTTAAGAGGGAGTGGGACAAATATTTGCCCCATCTGTTGTGTGCTTATAGAGAGGTTCCCCAGAAATCCACAGTTTTTTTACCCTTTGAGTTACCGTATGGGCATAGGGTGAGGGGATCTCTAGATGTAATTCGAGATGAGTGGGAAGGTGAGTGTGAGTCTCACAAGGAGTCTGTTGTGGCATATGTCCTGAATCTCAGGACAAGGCTCAGGGAACTCATGGGCCTGGCCCAGGAGAACCTGGCAGAAGCCCAACAGAAAAAGGTGTGGTATGACAAGAATGCTTGAGCTAGAGAGTATGCTGTAGGGCAGCAGGTGATGGTTCTCATTCCTGTCAGACACAACAAGTTGCAAGCAGCTTGGGAGGGACCCTACAAGGTGGTAAGAAAGGTAAGTGATGTTAACTACATGGTGGAAGTGCTAGGCAGATGGCAGGGGCACAAATTGTACCATGTTAACATGATGAAACTTTACCATGATAGGGAGGCCCTTGTGCTGAGCATTTGCAGTGGATTGCAGGAGGAGTCTGAAGAGATCTTGTGACTGATCTCCTCAGTGAGGCTCGAGCTGACACCTCAGTGGAAGGAGTAGCAATGTCCCAGCAGCTATCTTCTACCCAGGTTTGAGAAATCCGAGCAGTGTTGCAGGGTTTTGGGGACATGTTCACCGGGAAACCAGGGAGCACCCACCTGGTGCAGCACCAGGTGTATACAGGACCCCAAAGGCTTATTAGGCAGGCCCCTTATAGGGTGCCTAAGAGAGTCAAACAGACCCTGAGGGAAGAGGTACAGGAGATGTTGGAACTAGGGGTGATTCAAGAGTCCAACAGTCCCTGGGCCTCACCAGTAGTGCTAGTGCCAAAGAAGGATGGCAGCACCAGGTTATGTGTGGATTACAGGAAATTAAATAGTCACACAGAGTCAGATGCTTACCCCATGCCTTAGACAGATGAGGTCCTAGAGCAGCTGGGTGGGGCTAAGTATCTTACAACCATTGGTCTTACCAAGGGTTACTGGCAGGTGCCCTTGACTCCCAGTGCTAGAGAGAAGTCAGCCTTTGTGACTCCTTTTGCTTGTATGAGTTCACAAAGATGCCCTTTGGGATGAAGAATGACCCAGCGACTTTCCAGAGGCTGGTAGCTCATACCTTAGCAGGAGCAGGAGGGTTTTCCCTTGCTTACATGGATGATATTGCTAACTACAGCCATTCCTGGCAAGAGCACCTTCAGCATGTCAAGGGGGTGCTGGGCCGACTACACAGGGCAGGGTTGACCATTAAGCCAAGCAAATGTCAGGTGGGTATGGCAGAGGTCTCCTACCTTGGACATAGAGTGGGGAGTGGTAAGATAAGGCCAGAACCTGCTAAAGTGGAAGCCATTCAGGCATGGCCTGCACCTGTTACCAAAAAGCAGGTGAGGGCATTCTTAGTGACAGCAGGGTACTACAGAAAGTTTGTTCCCAATTATAGTACCATAGCTGTTCCCCTCACAGACCTGACTAGGAAGAACAGGCCAGATAAGGAAGTGTGGACCCCAGCATGTAAGCAGGTATTTCAGAAGCTTAAAGAAGCTTTGGAAGGACCCCCTGTGTAAGCCAGTCCAGACTACAGCAAATAATTTGTTGTGCAGGTGGATGCTTTAAACTATGGGGTGGGGGCTGTACTTAGCCAGATTTCTTCAGAGGCAGAAGAGCACCCAGTGGTTTATCTTAGCCGTAGGCTCCAACCCAGGGACGAATGTTATGCAGCAGTAGAAAAGGAATGTCTAGCCATAGTGTGGGCACTACAAAAACTTCAGCCTTATCTGTATTGAAGAAAATTCACTGTGATGACAGATCACAACCCTCTAACATGGTTAAACAGAGCTAGTCAGCAAAATGCCAAGTTGCTAAGATGGAGTCTGGGGTTGCAAGCATATGATATGTCAGTGCAGCACTGCAGTGGGATTAGCAATGCCAATGCAGAAGGGCTGTCAAGACAGGGAATGGGGTGAGGTACACCCAGATAGACCTGACACTCTCAAGCGATGTTTCTCAAGGGGCACTTGAAAAACTTGCTTGAGTTCCCCGGGGCAGAAGAGATGTGATGATTGGGGAGAGATGGGCAAAGGCTGCCAGCCTAGTCAATTAGAATTTGATATATAATTCTGGTATTTGTAAATAAATCTAAAATACAGGCATGTTTTCTTGAGTGTAAAAGAATACTGTGAAATGTGGAACTGCAAAATATGTGACAACATTGCACTCTACTGACTTGGTGAAGCATGTTGTGACCCTTTCATGTTAGAATTAATCTCCAGTGTGTCTGCATGAAGGTTTCATGCCCATTGATTTAAGGCTAAAGTTTATGACCAGAATTTACATGTGGAAGGTGCCTTATTGCTCTGGTTTCTGCTAGAGTGTATATGTGAAATGCCTTGTATTGTTGTAAGTTTCTGAGCAGGTGTTAGATTGCTAAATAATGCAGTTTGTGGCCTGAGAACTCAGACCAGATGTTAAGATGATGCAATACGAATACTGGGAAAACCTAAGTGTCAAAAATGATGTAATTTGGGAGGGCCTTGGAGACATGTTTGTTATTTAAGTTTAAATACTATTTCTCACAAGAGACTGGAAGCATTTTGATCTTTGATATCTAACTCACCACTCTGCCTAAGCTCACATGTAAGTTTCTAGCACTGTAATTTATTGTAGGAATAGTTAAAGCTAGTAAATATTAATTAGGTATTTTTCTTTGAAATCAGACCTGTCCTACTATATTATTTTAAGTTTCTGTGTGATGTCTGAACTCTTAGATATCTCTGTAGTGTAGTAGTTTTGTCTTGTGTTTTAATTATTTATTATTAAATATTTTTAAAACTTTACCTGTGGCTGGTTTGTGTAGAGATAAGCTCTAGAGTGCATTGCATATTTATAGAGGTTGTTGTAATAGGCCACTCTAAAGTAAGCCTTGACTATTAGTCATACTACCATTGGATTATAATATTGCACAGTAATAATTGGACACCCTTTTAAGGGCCTTTTAGTAGCTGATATTATTAGCTGGATGGTGGCAGGGATTACTACCGTATGGTCTGGGTAAAGGGGCACAGCTGGAGAATCTGTGTCAGCCTTTCCCAGGAGTGGCTGTGAAGTTGTATAAATACTTATCTCAAAGTGTGTGTGTGTGTGTGTGTGTTGTGTCAGCTACTTGGCAGGGACACAAAGCACTGGTTGGACAGAGAGGGTACTGGAGGTTCTAGCTTGCCCAGCTAGGCTGAGACCTGGACCCTATAGCTGTGCCAATAGGAAGTCTTATTGGGGACCTGGTGAGCAAAGGAGCAACCAGCCCCAGACTGACTGTGATCTCTGTGTGCACTGAAGGGAAATTGTACTTTACTGTGTGTATTAGTTATCCTTTTCTCTTCTATGAGACAACCTCCCTGGTGTTAGTGGTGAGGATTGAGGCTCCCTCATTGCTGGGCCAGGGCATGGTCATCACAGGGACAACTGGTTTCATGGGGCATTTAACAACACATCAGCTAGGGGAGTTTTAATCTTATTTAATGCTAAGTTACACTGGGACAAATGTGAAACAAAAAGTGACAAAGAAGGCAGAAGGGGTCTTGTGAAAGTCCCCACTAACAGGGTTATTTTATAATTGAGAATTTTTGTGGTTCTAATCAAGAACACTTAACTCCATTTCAAACATTCTACACTGCCCTAAGTGAGTTAGGTGGCCACAGTCTCCTGGCGATTATTGGAGAGACTTTAATGTGGTCTTAAATGATGCTGTAGATAGACTAGCAAGAACAACACCACAGCTTGTAAAACACAGGGAACAAATAATATCCTGGATTAAGGAATTCCATTTAGTAGATACTTGGAGAACAAAATGCCCCACAAGAACGGGAATATACTTTGTTTACCTCATTAACTGGATCCACTAGCAGATTGGACATGTTCCTCGGATTGCACGTTCCTTATTATCTATCGCTTGATAGAGGGCATTACACAAATTAACATTCTGCCTAACTCTCTTTCAGACCACTGCATGCTGCAGATGCACCTCATGATCTCCAAATCTTCCAGATTTTCCAACCTTACTAGGATGAACCCCTTACTTATAGCAGATAAGGTTACAACAACAGAGATTCAAAGCTGGATCTCACATTATGGCATAAATCCATAGACTTCAACCAACACACCCAGGTAAAGTGGCAACATTATTAAAGAGACATCTGTAAGTATATACAATATAAGAAATGGATGGAGAACAATTCCCCAACCACACACTCATAAAATTGAAAACATTTCTGCAGGCTGTGACTGAGTACTACATGAAGAGAGACTGCTAAGACACAGCTCTACAGCAAGAGATGCTTAAAACTATAAAGGAAACTAAAGCACTTAAGATAGGCAAACAACAGCAGTTCTGGGACAGAATCAAACTGTCATATTGGGCAGGCTTATCTAACTCCCTGAAGCTCTTATCACATCATCGGAGGGAAAGGAAACAGAGCCAGGCAATCATTGCAGTTACGAATAACCATAATGAATAGGTTCAACTAACCCAGAGAATGAGTTATATAAGGAAGTCGTTCTACCAACAACTCTATGAATACCATCCCCAACCTGAACAAAATGCCGTTAACAAATTCTTAGATATAATTATTTGTCCCTCTCAGCTTCAGGAGACAGAATTACATTTGCCTAATGCACCCGTAATGATTGAGGAGATAAAAACTGCCATCCACTCACTGAAATAGGGCAAAGCAGTGACCTGATGGGATTCTGCCTGAGCTGTATAAGACTGCAGCAAATGACCTGCCCCTCATTTGCTAAGTATGTTTAATGAGAGCAGACTGGTGGGAATTGCATTTTTGAAGAACAAAGAACAAAGATCCTAACTATCCATCGAACTACCGCCCCATTTCTCTCTTACCAGTAGAAACCAAATTCTTGGTCAAGATCCTTGCTACTAGGCTAAATAAAATCATCCACTTGTTTGTTGTAGACTCCTAACATGGTTTTGTGTCAAACAGAAAAGGAATTCAGGGCATGACTAGGATATTCCTGGCGACCTACCAATTGTCCCAGCTGTCACACTCCCCAGCAACACTGGTTTTCTTAAACTTACACAAAGCATTTGACATCTTGAATTGAGAATTGTTATGAAATGTCCTAGGACGTTTTGGGATTAAAGGAGATTTTTTAAACTGGTACAATTTTTATATGTGGCTCCCTTAGCACAGGTAGTGACAAATGATGCATACTGCACACCCTTCACTCTGTACAGAGTTATCAGACCGGGTGCCCCCTATCACTACTCCTATTTATACCAGAGGTAGAGACATTAAGCTTAATTATCAAACAACATTACAAAACACCGGGGCATTACCCTTCTAAGTCAACACTTGGTACATGAATGATTTCACTATTTGATTAAAAAGCCCACCCAAGAACCTCTGAGGTTCTTACCCTCATTGCATAAATTGTGGAAGCCTCAGATTTGATGCTAAATAGAGGGAAAGCTAGTCATTGTCCACTTAATAAGGCCTCCTGGAAAATGCAGGTCAGTCTCCCAAAGACAGAGCTACAAATAGTATTCTCCTAGCACTATCTAGGTATTCTGATATCTGGATTATTACAAGAGATGCAGGATATCAAGCTACAAAAAGTGTTCACATTTGATAAAAATAAATGATCAGCCTGATGTAAACTTCATTTTTTCTTTTAGCCAAAATTTCAGCAGTGAGAATGTTTCTGCTCCCAGTATTTTGTTTGTAGCTAGATGTCTTCCCAACATTCCAATATATAAAAAAATACTATTTATTCAAAAATCCATAATGGGTTTTATTTGGCATGGGAAACATCCAAGAATGGCTAGAAAAGAAACAAAAGCCTCAAAGACATTTGGCTGAGTCAGGCACCTTGACCTTCATAAATACGCCCAAGCAGCAGATTTGGTTCACTTTATGATGGTCAGGATAAAACCAAAACTTATTTGGTTTATACCTGAGTTGACACTTTGGGTCTACATGAACAATCACATGTCATACCGACACAGGAGGAAGGTATGTGACCCTGGAGGGGGGGGGGCATACTAAGGTAGAAGCACATTTGAGCAAACTACAACTACTCCCAAGTCATAACTCTAGATGGTCATTTATTTGGACTTCACAGATAGGGCCATGGTTGTGCGACCTAAGAGTCTGGGACATCTGGTTACAGGGTAGCTTTTTATTACAGTTTGATCTCTTTCCTTAAAGTAGAGATAAACTGTTATCCCTTACAGGATGCTGAGACAAATGCGATGGAGCTTGTCTAAACTGGTGGCAATATATACAACTTGTGCATGCAGGCAGATGGATAAACTACCTACAGATGGGAATTGAGTTGATTGTAGGATAAAAGCCACACCATACAGACATGAAGCCCCAGCTTTATTATACAAGGTGCTTGACACATATGGTAAGGATATATTTGATCTCCTTGCAACACAAATTCCCCCCAAAGAATGGAATGCCAGTCTTATTATACCTAAAGGGTGGAACTGGTTACACAATACCTACTTCTCGCAGTTTAAAAAATTCAATTTTTGAAATACCACCAGATGAAAGTTACCAACAATGCCCAACATAATACCATTTGCTGGAGATGTGGCTCGATTAATGCTATTTGCATATATTCTATCAGCAAGAAAAAGTCTGCCCCATTTGAATGCAGGTCTATGATGCTGCTGCCTTTGATCTTTGAATATCAATTATATCTTTGAATGATAATATTTTCTGGGTTCTAGGCATTACTGACCATTTAGTAGGCTTAATTTATACTGAACTTAATTGGCTACTCCTTCTGCAGCTCATTGTCTCTGACATAATTTTTAAACATTGGAAATTGTTAACAGTGAACTTTCAGCATGAGTTAAACAGTTATGTGAACAAACTGTGCAAGGTCCAATGAAAGTCACTAGGGACCCCACCTGATCTATAATATTAGTCTATCCGTGTTATATAATTTCTGAATGAAACAATGATGTATAGAATACTCTAAACTTTAGATTATTCAGTCAGGATAGTTGCTTTGTGACTCAGATTATACTACTCTTTACTAGTTGTATTTATATAGTCCTCTACAATGGCTATTCTTGTTATATTGTATAACGTGTCAGCAAAATTTCTGAATATTGAAAAAAAAAATCACCCCATTACTCTAAACCTAATCCACAGACAATCACACATACACTCATACTTGTGATGACTCTAAATACAGCATTAAAATCATAAACATATGATTACCTTTTCCAACCAGACTTCCTCTTTTTGACCTTGCACACAAACGAACATCCATCCATTAGATCAAAATTGTACTTGACATAACTACCACATGCTACAATCTGTCAACAAAATGACTTGATATAGTGGCAGTGATGCAATATATATCTGGCTATATAATATGTATTTAACTCATTACAGCCGAGTGATGCTTCCAGGTGCATCTGCAGTTAACTCCTATTGACGCCTGTAGGCATCAAATATTGCTTGTTCATATATGCATCAATAATTCCAAAATCATGCTATGAAGAAGGTTTTAAAATGTTTTCATCTTAAAGCTTACACATGGCAAACTCATCTGCATTAATATTTGACCTCTGTCTAGTGCAGGTAAATAGATATTAGCGGTTGTTTTTGTGATATTAATTTATATAGATATAATTTTCACATTTTTCTAAATTACTCAACAACCAAGCAACACAGAACTCTCCTTAGCCTCATATGAAAGCTCTCAGCTATATGAATAAAATGCTGCTAACAGTACGTGTGTAACTTCAGTGGTTGCTGAGACATTGTAAGTTCTTTATAAAATATTACAAATGTGATAGTTACTGTGGTTACTGTGACTTATAAAATTCAGTTTAAGACCTAGAACCTAAAGAATACTACCACTATAAAACTAGTTTGTGCTGAAGAGTATGCCATGTTATACTTATTTAATAATTCTTATGGTTCCACAGATATGAACATTTGCTTGAAATGTGAGGACATAATTTGATCCTGTGAAAAGGCTTAGGCTCCACCCACTGGAAGGTACTGTGCAAACATCCTGAGCCCCACTGGAGTGAATGAGTTAAGTATATCCATCTGTAGATACACAGCATATATATATATATATATATATATATATATATATATATATATATATATACACACACACACACACACACACACACACACACACACACACACACACACACACACACACACACACATAAGCATCAGCTTTCATAATAGGTTAACTCAGAAGAGAGGGACAACAAGAGGAAAATGCAGTATTCACCTTCTCAGTCTTCTACAAGTCTAGACACCAAGACAAGCTGCTGATGACCTTTCAGCTTCTTTGTTCTGAATGTCACTCAAGTATCTGGGAATAAACAATGGGGCTTCTGGCTTTTTAAATAAGAAAGTCCATTACTTGTCTCATGAACCTTTTGATTGTAGACTGTTTGGAAGAACAGTTATGAAAGTCTGCAATTATTATTCCAATCCAAAGGGGGAACTCCTAATCAAGTTAATGGCTATAGATCTTACAAAGTCCCTCCTGCCTGAAATGTGACATGGGTTTTTGACTAATATTGTGGTGACACTGCTCTGGCTCAAATAACAAATCACAATAGAATTTTTCTTTACAGATGCAATGTTGCTGTGGTCATCATAAGCAAGAGGCATAATGGCTAAGTTCATTGCCTCCCAAGGTTCAAGGTTAAATTCTGACCTCTGACTAATGCTTTTTTGAAATTTGCATGTTCTCCCAGTGTGTCTGTGGGGTTTATACACCTCCAAAAATATATTGTTTCCATCTCAAACACAACAAAGAATGGACCTGTGGGCAGAAGCACATACTCTATATGGAGCCCTATAGGAGGAAGAGTTGTATAGACCAACCAATATGGGAATCTACTATGGGGCACACTATCCTCAAAAGAGGAAAAGACAGATCACAGACTGTGTGGTGTGGCAGAGCTAGCCATTCAGTGTAAAATATGGCTCTAGATGATTTTGTTGTGTTGACTAATGTCGCCAAATGGGCATGAGTATTTGCTGGTGATAAGTTGGTTGAAGACCCGGCTTACTTTGACCTATGCCAGGGACCCATGCTAACAATGGGAGGGGTGCATGTGCCCGTACCCGCCAGTGTTTGCCTGCCAAAAAACCCAGCAGCTCAGAGTGAATAAGCTACTGGCCAGCCAGTGTGCAGTTGCCTAGCTTGGGTTACCTAGGACAGCTTTGTTGAGTGAAAACAGTACATAAAACCAATCAACCTGCCAAACATGAAGTAAGAATTTCTATACTCAATGTAGTTTCACTGTCAGGATGGAGCTTGGAAGTAAAGGACATGATGCTAAGAAGGGGGCTGAGCATTCTACATATCCAGTAGACAAGATGGAAGGGCAGGACAACAAACCCACTTTGTTTTGGATCTAGAATTTACTACTCCTGAGGAGGACAGGCTAGAAATGGTATGGGAATTGTGTTGCAGGAGACAGACTTCAGGATGCAGTAAGGGATGCCATCAGAATTAGTGACAGACTCATGGAAATCAGACACCAGTGCAATGATAGGGCAGTATTCATTATCTCAGCCTTTGCCCCACAGCAGGGTTGTGATAGTGAGGAAAAGAGTACATTCAAATAGCAGTTGCAGGACTTACTAGATAAAGCAGGACAACATGAATTGGTGCTGATAATGGTTGACTTGAATGCCCATGTTGGGACAGACAGAACAGGTTATGAGGATTGTCTGGGTCCACATGGGTGGGGCAAAAGGAATAAAGAAGGAGATGCTATGCTAGACTTCTGTCTGGAAATGGCTTGATATTAGCTAACACGTGGTTCAGAACGAGAGACAATTACAAGATCACATACAACAGTGGCCAACATGCAGCTCAGGTAGGCTTCCTCCTAGTAAGGAAAGGGCGCTGGGATAGAATCAGTCAGCTCATAGCATAAACCACTGGTTGCCAAAATCAGCTACAAGAAATAGTCAGAGAAGGCTCTAAGGTCAAAAGAGGCCAGGCTAAAGACCTTGAAGTTGACTGGAGAGAAAGCACAACAGGTAAAGGAATTACTCTAGCACCTCCACAAGAAGAGGAAATAGATGTAGTTGAAGAAGAATGGCAGCACTTCAAAACAGCATGTGTTAGGACTACAGAGCAGCGATGTGGCATGGCCAGGTATGGAAATAAGGTACAAAAGGAAAGCTGGTGGAGAAATACAGAAGTCCAGGAAATCATCAATGGAAAGAAGGAGTGGAGGAAAAATGAGAGATAGCAAAGATAGACCAGGCTAGGAAGGAATCATGGTTAGCTAACAAAGAGGTTAAGAAAGGTGTTGGAGTAACAAAGAACAAGACATCAGAGGCACTCTACCATCCTCTGGAAAGTGAATCAGTAGATGGCACAAAGGAACTATTTCGGGTTGCAATGCAAAGACAGAAAGATAAAGAAGATGATCAGACATCCTTCATAAGGGATGCCAGCAACAGCCTACTCAACAGTCCACAGAGCATCAATGGGAGGTGGAATGGGTACTTCAAGCCAGCTTCTGAGTGAAGAAAACCCCATAGAAGCTGTATTTCCCCAGACTCAGCCTATGATGAAAGAAGAGGAGGGGCCCACTATAGAAGAAGTAAGAACAGCACTAAGGAAAATGAAGTCACGGAAATCAAAAGGCTTAGATGAGATCACAGCCGATATGATAAAAATGTTGTTTGAGAAAAATGGCTCCTGAGTGTACTCATAGCAATGTGGAGAGAAAGGCCTAGCCCACATTACAAGAGAATAAGCATACTATTGCCAGTGTACAAGAACAAAGGTGACAATCACAACTGTGGGCAGTACAGAGATATCAAACTCCTGTAACACTGCATGAAAGGTCTGGAGAGGATGACTGATGAACAAATATGCAAAGTAGTATAAAGTAAGACTGGAGAATTGCAGTTTGGATTCAGATCAAAATGTGGCACAACTGACCCAATGTTTACAACGAGAAGAAGCTAAAGATGAGGAAAGAGTCCAACTGAGCATTCCTAGACATGTAGAAAGCATATAACAATGTCCCAAGAAATCTAATTTGGGCTGTCCTGCAGTGGTTTCAAAGTCACAGAAATATTGGAAAAATTAGTGGAGATTATGTACAAGGGCCCAGTGACTTAAGTATGAACAGTGTTCAGTCTTCCAGAGTGGTTCCAAGTGGGAGTAGGTGTATATCAGGGTTCAACTGTTCATACTGGTGATAGACTACATTAGCAAACAGTTTGGAGGGAACACAAAGTTTCTGTATGCAGACAATGTGGCATCACATGCAGACTCTAAGCAAGGTCTTCAGCAAAGGATAGCAGAATGGAATGCAAAACTGAAGGCACACGAATGAAAGTGAGTACAGATAAGACAGTTGTAATGGCAGTAAATGGAGAAATCAGAAGCAGCTGAAAATTGAGATAAAAGAGAAGATAGTGGAACAGGATAACAGCTTAAACTATCTGGGATGGGGTGGTTGAGGAGAAGGGAAGTCTAAATGAAGAGGTCAAAGATAGAATCAGAGGAGCTTCAGTCAACTGGCACAGAGTGTCAGGTGTAGTCTATGACAGAAGAATGCAAAAGAAGCTGAAAAATAAGGTGTACATAACAGTGCTGCAACCAGTATTACTGTACAGTACACAAACCTGGGCAGTAAAGGCAGAGCAGATGAAGAAACTAGAGGTGATGGAGATGAAGTACCTCAGATGGGTGGTAGGATGCACACCGTGGGACAAACAAAGAAGCTCCAATTGCAGAAAAGTTCAAAGAGAGCAGATTGTGGTGGCTTGGGCATATCTGCAGAAAAGCAGAAGACAATCTGAAGAAGAAGACTTGAGACAGACAGGAAGAAGGCAAGAGAAAACAAGGGCATCATCCAGCAAAGAGGTGGATAGATTGTGTGAGAGAAGACAGTGATAGTGGACAGTGGAGTGGTGCAGCGGTAGCATTGTTGCCTCACAGTAATAGGTTCTTTGGTTCAATTCTCAGCTGGAGTGCCTTCTGTGTGGAGTCTGCATGTCCTCCCTGCATTCATGTGGGTTTCCTCTGGGTGCTCCAGTTTCCTCTCACATCTCAAAGACATGCATCTGGAGTATTTCTTCCCTGGTCTCTGCTGAAAACTGGCTTCATTCCAAGTCAGACTTTCCTGGTTAATAAATAAATAAATAAGTAAATAAATAGTCAGGCTTGAGTATTGAAGAAGGCAGGAAAGTAGCATTGAATAGAGAGAGATGGTAAGAGTTGACATGGCACCCAGACCCCATGTAGAAAATGGGGAAAAGGAGGTTGATGATGATGATCTTAAGCAAAATGAGCTGCATTTTTGTATCTCCAGGAGGTCAGCCTCTAGTCATCTAGATTTCTGAAAAGGCCTCCCACACACACACAGATTGTTGCACATTATCAAGGAGACTCATTTTTTCTCCTACCCCTTGATCATGAGGTGGGTATGGTAGCTTTTGATGTGTTAATACAGGAAGAAAGCCCTAGCATGGGTTGAAATGTGGCACCATTAATCACTGTGGACAAAAATGATGACATATAAAATGATGTCACTTCCACTGTCTTTATACTTTTTTAGGTATGTGACAACAGTCCATAATGCTGAATGTCTGGGGCAGATAAACAAGTCAGCCTTGTAATATATATGAGATTTTAAATATCCTAACATCCTGCATTTTACAGTCAACACTCCTCTCATATTATCTGGATTATGCTTCCTGTTTCTGTCAGTAAATATTAATAATTTTACTGTGTATAAGCTATCATTTTCTCTGTGAGTTTGGCCATTGTGGTCAAATCTGGGAGCTGCATTTTTGGGAATAGGTCCCTGCTAGTTCTTAGTTGGTAGTTCAAGTCATTGCCCACTGATTTCAAGAGATGTTACTGACGCTCTCTACCACTTTCTCAATAATAAACTACTTTTTCAAAGTGGGGAACATTACCCATATATGATAAAAGGATTTTCTAATATGGGAGTATTCATACTTGTTGATATTTTGATAAGGAAGTCACCTCTACACTTTCAAACTCAGTTCAATTAGCTCACAGCAAACCAATGCTTGTTGTTTTCATTTGGCTGAAGAATAAATATTAGCTACATTTTGGGGATGCATGGAGATACTTTCAGCTATGGTATGCACTCATCTGATATCCAAGTATGGATATATTAAAGGGTCACTGACTTATTTGATGAGTACCGTATTTGCAGATCTCAGTGCATAAAGACCTCAGCTCTGCACCATCTATTTTGCAGCACCATCACTGTACAACAATGTAGCACACTCGTACACATGTTTTACAATTAAGCCAGAGGAAACTAGGGGACAAAATGTCTAGACACGCCAGGCAGCATGTCTTTTATCTTATGTTTTGGAGGTCCAGACTTAGGATCTGGGACATCATATCAGGCTCATGGAGGATACCTGACCACCATACAGAGTAGGGAAGTGTTCTACGCAAGTTTTTCTTTTTTTTTCCTCAAATGTTTTTATTGAACATTTTAAAAACAAAACATTAATATATGATAATCGAAATATTATAAAACAAATATACGTATCTTTGAGGTTCACGTGTAGGATATGGAACATTAAATCAAGCACTCTATGGAGGATACAGAGAGGGAGGCATGTTATGTAAAGGTAGCAAGGTATTCTAACTGCTGTGAGAATAATTTCAATTTAATGCCAAAGGTCTGGGAGTGAATTTATGTTGAGATGTGGGTATAGACACATCAGCTGTGCCATGTTATATTGTGTAAACACTATTTTTACTCAGGACTTTACAATACATTTGCAAACCCAGGAAACATTTTGACTTTCACACTCACTGAATGTTTATGGGTGCTTAAACTTTTAGTCTTACTAGGTTTCATATAACATTATAGGTAAAATCACCAGATAACTTGCAACTTTTGAGTTTTACATATTTTATCAGGAGATATATTTATTTATTAGCTTTAATGAACTCCTGTACAGCAATATATATATGTATATATATATATATATATATATATATATATATATATATATATATATATAAAATATACATATATATATATATATATATATATATATATATATATAGGAGAGCTGCAGCATCCATCTCTAGTCACCTTATAAAGATAACAAGCACTCTTTTGTGTAATACTTGTGAATTAGTCCTCCTATGATTTGGTGACATTGTTTTACCCCTTTTTATTTATTTGCTAATCTTTAGCTCACTATCATTTCGAAATAAATTTGATATTGTTACAGTGTTTATGATGATATATTATTATACAGTTTGAGACTTGGTCTGTTCCAGTTATTGTATTTATGATATATTATTGGTGTTGTTAAATTTGCAATAAAAAAAGCTTTGCTTGCTCTGACTAAGTCTGTTGTTACTATGACATGAAAATGTACAAGCTTCAATTCGATGATATTTGATTAAGATCTTCATAAGCAGTTTAATGGTACTGAAATATAATACATGGATCTGAAGCATTTAAATACATTTTCACACCCCATTTTCTGACTTGAATAAGACTGACAAACCAAATACTAAGGATAATGAGAATTTGTTGCCAGAACATAAGCAAACTGCTATGTGTTTAAGAAATTGATGTCAGGGAATTTACCTTAACAGTGGAGCTGCAGAGCTTAATCTTTACATCAATTTCTTGAACACACAAGTTGATTATAATCGGAAAATCCAGGAATGCTGCAAAGAATAAAGTTTAGATGGATTCCCAGCCTGTGATTTTTCTAAACCTTGGGCAAACTATTATTTTTTCTCTATCAGTACCCTTGCATTTCTATGGTAGATGCACATATTCCACACTCTTCAGTATGTGTTAGTCAAGTCTCTTCCATTTGGTATGTCAACCTCTTTTCCTAAGAAGGCAGGATTTCTCAGATTTGATGCCAGTGGAATAAGATTTCCACTGACTAATGGTTCACAGAGGTTAAGAGGTCTGTTTACTGAATGATAAGCGAGGTTATTATGAAGTAAACCATTCTCTTTTCCAGTCAAGAAAATTCTGTTTAGTGTTCCTCCTAGTTTCAATAAAAGAAGGATAAGACTTAAAAACAAATTCTGGATCTGCTTAAAGACCAAGAAGTTTAAGATGATTATCCATCTATGCTTATGAGTTGCATCTAACTCTTAATGCCTCCAAAGAACAGTCACCTCCATGCACGGTCTAGTAGAAAAGTAAAGAATGAAAGTTGGTTGACAGACCCTGCTTTTGTACTTTTCAGCAGTATTACATGCACACCCAGGGACAAACTGGAATTACCAATCTGCCGACTTCTTGTATTTGGGAGATGCCAGCTGGAACCAGTGACAACACAGGGGGACATGCAGACTCTATGCAGAAGGCTACCTAGTCAAGAATCATACAGGAAAACCTCTTATTGTGAGATGACAGTGCTACTCACCGAATCACTTTGCTGCTTATACTTAATGCAGTTTTTTCACTCTTGATGTTCTTACATTTACCGCTGCAATATTCCTTACAAATGGGATTCCCTGCCATGAAGCCAACCATCTGGCCAGTTTACCAAAGTCTACAGTTGCTTTAAGGTACGTTGAATGGCAGCAGCACACTCCTTGCATGGGGTAGAGCATAAAGGTGATGTTCAGGCATACCATCCTCAGAATTTTTTTGCCGCCAGTCCAAATGCTGTTTTAACTGTCGATCTGTTACCTCCGTCCATTTTGATTCATTTTTCTGTTTGTTTGGCTTTCCTGTGCTTACTCCTGTTTGTTGGAGTCCTCACAGTTGCTTATAAGTACCCAGTTGGGTTTTTTGATTTCTTTTTCTGTTTGTTTTCTGCTGTTTGGGGTTAATGTCATCCAAGAAGGGTAAATGCCTGTGTGGGAGACTGATTCCCTATAAAGATCACCACGATAATTGCCTTTTTTGCCTAGGTGCTACTGACAACCATATGTCTTGTTCAATTTGTCAGGCGTTTGTCCCCAAAACTCTTCATAGTAGGCTTTCTTCCATTTCCTTGTATGTTGAGCACCAGCATCTTAAGCTTCTTGCTGCAGATACTATGGATGGAACTTCCTGCCCCGAGGGCCAGCTGTCAGAGGAGAAGAAGGTGCATAAGGTAGAAATGGAATCTTCCACTGTTCAGCCTCTTCCAGGAGTTTCTCCTGAGGTTATGAAGCCAGAGGCTCACCAGGAAGTTTTGTCAGATTCTTCTACCGAGTCTGGGTTGGAAGCCATTAAATATCTGGCGGGCAGCACGTCCAATGAGGCTTTGCAGGCATCCATTTCAGGCATTCAGAGGGAACCATGGTCGACTGTTTCTGAGAGGTCTAGTGGGGTTCCACAGTTTCTCTTTAGACTTGAGGCTCCTACTGTAGTTCTGGAATGCTGTGCTGAGTCTGGGCCTTCTCAGGTTTCCAGGATGGATGTCCCCTTAAAAAAGAAACAGAAAACTAATCATGTGTCTTTTGCTCCTAAGGATCCACAAACTGAGTGGTAGGCTTTTACTCAGGGGTTATTTAATGCTTTACTGTCATTGAGGCCTCCTCAAGGAGTTTCAGTTTCTGCTCCTCCTTGGTCCTCTTCTTCCTCTAAAAGGCCCAGAGGATTGCATTCTTCTGAGGTGGATTCTGATGATGACTATTTTGGTTATTCTACTCAGATTCCTTCTCCTTTAGACTACAGGTCTGAGGAGGAGGCTTCTCATACTCTAGATAATCCTTCTGAGGAAATTTCCATTGGGGATACAATCTCTAGGATGATGGAATTTTTTAAGTAGGATTGTGCCCAGGTTTCGGATATCCATAAGAGATACTATGAGTTACTGCATTTGGACTCTTCTAAACCTGCGGCCATTCCTCCTGTCTTGCCTGCTTTATTGGATGTTTTTTCCACTGCCTTTAAAGTCCCAGTTTCTCTGTCCCCTTCTCCCAAGAAATCTGATAGGTTTTATAGGGTGCCTGAGGATTGTTCTTTTTTGTTTAAATGTCCTGCTACTTACCCCTCTGTGGTGTCTGTAGCCTCTGATAAGCCATCTTAATTGCTTCCTTCACCCAAGTTGCTGCCTTCTGACAAGGACAATAGAAACATAGACTGGGTAAAAAGGTTTATAGTTCAGCTACCCTGGCTTTTAGGGCTATTAATTATCAAATCCATATCTCTAGGTGTGTCTTGGCTCTTCGTTCTCAGGCTTGTCAGATTCTTTCTGATCTTCCAGACTCTGAGAGCAAATGTTGTGCTCTTTCATTGCTTGGGACTTCCTCTCAGGTAGTTCATCATTCTATTAAATGTAGTTATGATGCAGCAGATGCCTCTTCTGGGGATGCTGCTTCTGGTTCGGTTTTGAGGAGATATTCACGGCTTCAACCTTTGCCCAATGATATTAAGGCTAAGTTGATGGATGCTCCTCTGAATAATACTGTTTTGTTTGGTGAAGCAGCTGCTACTTTATTTAAGTATTTTCAGGAAAAAGGGAAGGCTTTACAGGAACTTAAGCATGCCTTTGTTTCTCCTGTGCCTATATTTCAGTGAAACTACCCTTCTAAGCCAGCCTTTGTTCACAGGCAGTCTCACCCTTGTTCTAAAGATAAAAAGGGTAGTAAATGGACTCCTCCTGCTAAGGTCACCCAGACTGCAGGGATTCTTAAGCCTTCCTTTCATGACAAACCAGGTGTTGTCTGACTATCTACCTGTTCCCAGCCATATTCCTCTTTCTCTTCACATTTCTCTTCCTCTTACTGTTTGTCTCCCAGTCACCCAGGATTCTTGGGTTCTGTCAATCATTCAGCAAGGGTATTTCACGGTCTGGATTTCTTACCCTCTTTTTATGAGCATTCCTCCGCCTCCTCAGGAGCAACTTCCTTTTTTCCCAGATGTTCTTTGAGACCTCTTGTCTCAGGGTACTATTCAAGAGGTGCCTGTGTCCCAAAGGGGGAAAGGGTTTTATTCAAGAAAGAGTCTAGTGCACAGAAAAGTAGGTACTTGGATACTATTCTACACCTCTCCCTTTTAAACACCTTTCTGAAGGTGCCTTCTTTATGGATGCTGTCCCTTTGGTCCCTTTTTCCTCTCTTGCTTCCCCAGGCCTTTCTGGTGTCTCTAAATCTCAATGATACTTATCTCCATATTCCAATCCATCCTCTTTTCAGGAGATTTTGCATTTCTCTGTTGCTTCTTGGCATTTTTAGTTCTGTGCTTTGCCATTTGGTCTTTCTACTGCCCCAAGGGTTTCACCAAGTACCTCGCTCCTGTGATTGCCTTTTGCAGGCTTCAAGGGATCCACATCTTTCCTTATTTGGACAACCTGCTAATTCAAGCTTCTCTGGAGGTCCTTTTGCAAAAATCTTCATTTTACCATTTCTCTTCTTCAGAGCCTGGGGTTCACAATAAACTTCAAACAGTCTTCCCTGCCTCCTTCTCAGGATCATATTTTTCTGGTCTGCAGGTTTCAAACTTTGCCAATGTTGGCATCCCTGCCTCCTCCAAAGGCATTAACACTCATGTTTTTCTTTCAATCTCTTCTTCCCCTAGCCTCCATTATAGCCTGGGAGTTTCTGAGAGCTCTGGGGTTCATGGTTTTCACTATTCCAATGCTCCATCTGGCCAAGCTCCACATGAGGAAGTTCCAGTGGTTTCTGAAGTTGGTGTGGCTTCAGCATGCACATCCTGCAGACTTTTCTGTTCCTCTTTTCGCATTTCTCAAGAAAGAACTTCTGTGGTGTATTCACCAGTTGTCTCTAATCCAGAGCTTCCCTTTCAGTCTCCTCTTCCCTCTCAGGATCTGTTCACAGATGCTTCAGATGTGGGATGGGGAGCAACGTTTGGCTCCCTGAGGGTTCAGGGGGTGTAGTCACCTTGTCAGCGGAAGGTGCACATCAACATCAATGAGATGAGGGCTCTTATGCTGGCTCTTCAGGCCTTTCATACTCTCTTCTCTCCAGGGCCTCTCAAAGTATTCACAGACAATACCACAGTTACATGGTATATCAACAAACAGTGGGGTATGAGATCTTACTGTCTTTGCCAGCTGGCACTTCTGGTATGGGATCTGGCTATTCAGTATTGTGCGACTCTTCAGGCAGTTTACATTCCTTCAGATCAGAACATTGTGGCAGACAATGTGAGCAGGTCCTTCACTCAATCCCATAGTTTCATAGTTTCATAGTTTAGTACTAGGCTATCTGCCCTGGGGCATTTATAAGCCTAGCCATAGTGATGTGGCTTCCGCCACCCCATGTAATGGTACAAAAGTGTACAGAATAGATTTAGAATACTGTGCCTCTGTCTAGTAGTGACACAGTGAAGACCCCCTTACATAATAGAATTAGTTTATTGTGCCTCTGTCTAGGGTACAGAACAGATTTAGAATACTGTGCCTCTGTCTAGTAGTGACACAGTGAAGACACCCTTACATAATAGACTTAGTTTACTGTGCCTCTGTCTAGTAATGACACAGAGATGACCCCTGGGGTAAACCTACGATCTCCCATCCACTTGTCAAGTTTTCTCTTGAAGAGAGTCAGTGAGGGGCTCTGCCTAACATGAACTGGGATTCTGTTCCAGAGTATGGGAAGCCTCTGAGTTATGAATCTGTCCCTCCAGCATGTCCTTTTCATATTTGTGCTGAGGTTTAAATCTTTAGCTCTCGTGGTTCTGATGGATTTGGATTTTTTGAGGTGGAGCATGTCCATCAAATCCTGATTGGACATGGCCTTGTACGTCAGGCACAGATCACCTCTGAGTAGGCGGTATGCTACTGAATAGAGCTGGAGTTTCTTTAGTCTGGCCGCATATGACATATGTTGGAGACCCTTGATTCTCTTGGTGAGGTACTTTTGGGGTCTCTCTAGCTGTTGCAAGTGCCGGGTGAGGTACATACCAAATGGGGCATTGTACTCAATCATGGGCCTGATAAGGGAGGAGTATAAGGGTACAATGACCTCCTTTCATCTGGATGTGAATCCCTTCATGATAAGGTGGGCAAGGTAGAAAGTCTTTCTAACCACTTTGGCAATGTGGGTGTCAAATGAGAGGTCACTATCGACTTGGGTCCCCAGGTCTCTGACTACTTTTTCTGTACTCAGTGGGTTACTGTCTATGTGATAATTTGTGGGTACTTTGTTTTTCCCAAAGGGGATGACTATACATTTTTTGGCATTTAGTTTAAGGCCATGACTCCGGCACCAGTTGTACATTTCAGTGAAGCCTTTCTATAGGATGTATGTGTCAGCTGGTGTATCGACTATGGTGCCTAGTTTGCAGTCATCTGTGAACTTTGTCAGCCACAACCCTCCCATGTTTGCTTTCACATCTAAGAAATAAATGCCGAACAAGAGGGGTCCCAGGACAGAGCCCTGTGGGACACCACTTGTGACTGGCTTTGAGTCTGACATGGCTCCAGCGATTTTGACTTTATGGGTTGTATCCTTTAGCCAGTTTGCAACCCATCTTGTGACATATGGATTTACATTTAAGCTGTTGAGCTTGTCGATGATGCCTGAGTGGGGTATTGTGTTGAAAGCTTTAGCCAAGTCCAGGTAGGCTGTATGGACTGCTTTGCCCTCATCAATGGCTCTAGTGACTGTTTCAAAAAAGTCAATCAGGTTCAAAAGGCAGGATCTGCCCTTTACAAAGCCGAACTGGGTGGGATCAAGTGTCTGTAAGTCCCCAATGTCTCTGTTTATGAGTTCCATAATGATTCTTTCCATAGCTTTGCAGACCAGGCTGGTTAAGCTTATGGGGCGGTAGTTACCAGGGTCTGTAGAGGTGCCTCCTTTGTGGAGTGGGACTACTGTTGCTGTACGCCAGTGCTCAGGTACATATCCTGTAGTAAGGCTAAGGTTAAATAGCATTTTTATGTGCGGGTTTAGCTCCTCTTGAAGTTCACGTAGCATGCAACCCGGGATACCGTCAGTTCCCATTGATGCTGTGTTTTTAGCTTTGCTGAGGGCGGTTCTCACCTGGACATCTGAGATGACAGGGTAGTTACATTCAGCTGGGATAAGTATTTCTTCTTTTGGGGGTGAGGGAGGGGAGAAATCTGCACTGAACCTGTCTGCCAGAATGTTGACAATATCTGCGGGTTCAGTGTATTTTTTGTCATTGTGAACTAACTCTGAACATATCTGAGAGTTTCCGCTCAGGTTTCAAACATAGCAGAAGAAGGCCTTGTGGTTATCTTTAGTGTCCATAGCGATTTTTCTCTCAAAATTGGCCTTGGATGTTTTTATGAGAGAACGTAGCTTTCTACTAGTGCTGATCAGAGTTGCCTTCTCTTTATGGGATTTTGCTCTGTCGTGCAGTAGCTTCCTTCTTTTGCTATACAATTTGTTTATGGCTGGGGTCCACCAGACAGGACGCCTGCCCTTGGTGGAGAGGGTCTTGGTTTTATTTGGGATTGCATGATCCATGCATTCTTGGAGATGTCCGTAGAAAGCATTTGTGATGGATTCTGCATTGTGGGATGTGGTTTCCACTGGCCCAGTGGGCTTAAAGGATACCATCTCAGTTTTAAGAAGTATAAAGTCGGTAGTCTTTTGTGTTGGGGATGGAGGTGGGATATGTATATCAAGGGTGATTAGTTTGTGGTCAGATCTCACTAGTGAGGGGTATACTTCTGGTGTGGAGCACTTTTTCCCCATGTTTGTGATGATCAGGTCTAGTATATTATCTCCCCTTGTGGGAGAGGTGACTAGCTGTTCCATTGCATTTGAATTTATGAATTCCAGGAACCTTTGGGCTAGGGTGTTTGGGCTAGAATAATGCACCCAGTCTATGTTAGGGTAGTTGAAGTCTCCCAATATGATGGTGTTTGGTGAGACATTCATATCCTCCAATGTCTTCAGGAAGGCTGAATGGGGTTCCTGAGGTTGGGAGGGTGGTCTGTAACATGCTACCAGTTGTATAGCAGTTTTGCCTATGGTTAGTTGCACCTGGATGGTCTCTGATCCTTCATGTGTTGCCACTAACCTGGAGGTGTGGGTGTCCTTGATGAATATGGACACTCCACCTCCTTTTTTGGTTTGGTCCGAGTTTTGGGGCCGAAAAACATGATACGAGGTATAGCCTGTTAGCGCTGGGGTGCTCTCAGGAGCCTTGAACCAGGTTTCAGTTACTGCACAGACATCGATGTTCTCCATACCGAGGAGTGCTTCGAGAGCCTGCATCTTGAGATTTAGACTTCTGGCATTGAGCAGCATTACCCTTAATTTTTTTTCATTTTTGTTTTCTAAGGAGGGGGGTTTGTCTTTTGAGCCTTGCCTAAAAAAGGCACTATGGGGGTGGCAAGAACCTTGGCCAATATCCTGAAGCCCAGTGGTGACAGATGCAAGCCGTCCCTTGTGAAGCAGCATGGTTTGTCCAGCATGTCATCCCAAGCAGACAGACATTGGATCCCCCTAGAATGACACCAGTATTTGAGCCAATTATAAAAGCTGATCATCTTGTCTTTGTATTGTGGCATCATTCTTGGTGAGGGCAAGATGCTGCTCAGGGTCAGGGTCATACCAGCCTGGGCTACATAATCGGAGAGCTCCTCTATGTCGCTTTTCATGTAGTCCAGGGGGTACGTCTCAGGTCATTCACGCCGGCATGGACAATGACAGAGTCATATTTGTACTTGCTTTGGAGTGACCTGAGTGCGTGTGTTATGTGGCGGATCCTAGCTCCCGATAGGCAGCTCACCGTTACCCTCTCCTTGTTCAGCCTGGTAAGCGGAACGTCAGTGTGTCTGACTATAGGGTCACCTATTACTAGTGTATCAGGCATGGTGTTTGGCCTTAAGGGCTGTGATTGTTTGACACAATGATTTATTGAAGTATGTGTTGCATGTGTTATGTTTTGAGGTGGTGGATTTTTGGGTGTCTGCTTTGGAAGCCTCTGTTGTTTTGGTAAGTTTTTTGTTAGAGCCTCCGAGTATGTCTTTGTGTTATTATGTGTTTGGTTTGCAGTTGTGGTAGGCCTATGTGGGACTGGATTTGCTGTGTGTGTAGTTACCTTTTCCTCCTGTCTGGTCTTGCCAGTCCTGAGCTGAGAGAGTTCAGCCTCCAGTTTGGCTATATAGTTGCATCTCTCACATGTATTTGTGTTTGTTGGGAGGAGGAGAGGGTTGTCTGTGTACATGAGACAATTGTAGCATTGTCTCAAGATTCCCAGGTTAACCAGCTGAACCAGAGAGGATGCTAGTAATCTACCACTCGACATGCTAGAATATTATAAGGGGGTGCTGTGCCTTTAAGGGAAGTGGGTACTCACAGGGGTGGTAGGTGGATGTAGTGCTTACTTTAGTTAGAGAGTGCTTAGTTAGAAGAAAGGTTTTGAGAACAAGTGCTAGGTTTATAATAAAGCGAGTAGACTGATTATTATAAAAGTGGAGCTTTCTTAAGGGAAAATTTGAAGAGCAGACTTGGCGGAGCCACAAAAAGTTTAACCGGTGCTGCACTATGCGCACAATCACACAAAGCCACACAAACGCGGATTTTAAACAGGGAACTTCGAAAGAGCTAGAAATGGTCCAAAACAACCAATTGCTACAAGCTCTTGTGCTGAGGTCATTCCTTCAGGAACAGATAGGCTGCTCAAGGCTCCCCACTCCCACTGGTGAGCAAAAAAACTTCCTTCTATCCAAGTAAGACAATGGACAACACAGGAACCACACCACAGCCCAGAATACAGCAAAGCCTGTATACTGGTCTAAACTAGTCGAGAAAGGCGGGAAAGCAAGGATATTTTTTTGTTTTTTTTTTGTTTTAAGATAGAAAGCACACAGAAATGCAGGAAACAGTAATAAATCAGTTACACAGGCTAGCACACTTTAGTGGGCAGCCTCAACAATTTTCGACCAATTTTCGACTAAATGAAACTTTTAAGTGCAGTTAATATAAAATGCAACAAACAGCTAAAAAGGCAGTTTAAGCTTGTTCAGAGTGAGCAAGAGAAGGTATTTCAGGTAAAAAACAGCAAAAAATACTTAAATCAGGAAAGTAGTCGCTTTTCTCAGTTCTCTGCTGCTAGGACCACTCTGCAGGACCACAAGGAGCTGTTTCTGAGTAGTATAGCCAGAAAAAAAATGCTCAGAGGTGGATTTTAAACAGGGAACTTCAAAAGAGCTAGAAATGGTCCAAAACAACCAATTGCTACAAGCTCTTGTGCTGAGGTCACTCCTTCAGGGACAGATAGGCTGCTCAAGGCTCCCCACTCCCACTGGTGAGAAAACAAACTTCCTTTTATCCAAGTAAGGCAATGGGCAACACAGGAACTACACCACAGCCCAGAATACAGCAAAGCCTGTATACTGGTCTAAACTAGTCGAGAAAGGCAGGAAAGCAAGGATATTTTTGGGTTTTTTTTTTGTTTTAAGATAGAAAGCACACAGAAATCCATGAATGGATACTTCACAGGGATGTGTCTCTGGACATTGTTCACCAGTGGGATACTCCTCAAGCAGATCTCTTTTCCTCCCCTCTGAACAGACAACTTCCTCTGTTTTATGCCAGAGGTCCAGATCCTCTAGTATGGAAGGTGGACATCCTCTCCTTTTCTTGGAAGGGGATGTTTCTTTATGCATTCCCTCCACTTCCTCTCCTTCTGAGAGTCCTGTTCAAGATTCAACAGGATGCTCCCAAAATCTTCTTGGTGACTCCCTTTTGGCCACAACAGCACTGGTTCCCTCTACTTCTGCATCTAGCCAGGGGCAATCATCACAAGTTACCCCACAGGGTGGATCTCCTCACACAAGACAAGAGGTCTCTCATCCATCCCCACTGTCCATGCTTCAACTGACTCCGTGGGTGATAGTGTTTTGATTCCTCATAGACACCTTTTTTTTCTGAGGATGTGCTGCAGGTCCTGCAGGAGGCCAGGCAACCTACTACTAGAAAATCCTACTTACCTTAATGGAAGAGGTTTTTTATTTGGTGTCTTTCTTGTGACCTGGACCCACTTTGTGAGGGTGTTCCTTTGGTTCTCTCTTATTTGTGTGAGTTGCTCAATGCTGGTTTGGTCTATTCTTCTATTAAGGCCCACTTATCAGCTCTTTCTGCTTGTCTGCCTTTAACTCCCCTATTAGCTTCTGTATTTGAGGCTAAGCAATTTCTTAAAGGTGTCCTTAATATTAGACCTCCCAGGAAGCCTGTTCCTCCTCCCTAGAATCTTAATTTAATTCTGGAAAAATTGACTCAGGCTCCTTTTGAGCTTGTTGTTTCAGCTTCCTTGCAACATTGTTCTTGAAAGACAGTTCTTTTGTTAGCTCTTACTTCTGTCAGATGGCTGTCTGAGTTGCAAGTCCTTACAGCTTGTCCACCTTTATTGACATTTCATGAGGACAGGTTGTCCTTGTGTACTAATCCTTCTTTCATGCCCAAGGTGGTTAATGAGTTGTCACTTAATCAGTCTATTAATTTGCCTACTGTTTCCCCTCTCCACAATCTGCCAGTGAGAGGGTGCTGCATAGCTTAAATATGCATTGACAGCTCAGATTTTATTTGGATAAAACTAAGGCTATCAGAAAATCTGCCCAGTTATTTGTTTCCTTTCATCCTAGGTCTTTAGGTTTGGCTGTTTCCAAACAAACTATTTCTGCTTGGATTTCAAAGGCTATTTCCTTTTGTTGCACGTTTCATAGTGAGAGCCTTCTTTCTTCTGTAAAGGCTCTTTCTACTAGGTGTGGCTTCTTCTTTGTGCTTTTTTCAAAGGCTTAGACACTAATTCTATTCTTGAAGCTGTTACCTGTACTTCTCTGCATACCTTTTCCAAACATTACCAGTTGCATGGTATCTCCAGAGCTAGAGCTGGTTTTGCTGCTGCCATTCTTCGTGGCTTCTTGGAGGGCTCTGCTGCTTCCTCCTCTCAAGTTTGTTCTAGAGCTTTTGCACTCTCCCATTTGTAAGGAATACTGCAGCGGTGAAGGTAAGGACATGGTGCAGTTGTGTAAAATATTACCATAAAGGTAGATGTCCTTGCCTTCACCTCTGCAGTATTCACTCCCTCCCTCCATCCCCTGGTGTTTTTTTCCTTCCTGGATGTGCAGGTTTTCCTTGGACTGCTGTTCCTACTGGGGTAATCAGGTCTCAGGATGGTATGCCTGAATGTCACCTGCACACTCTTTGTGTGGGGTAGGGTACCCTAAAGCAGTGGTAGACTGGGTCTATATTAGAACACCAAACATTCAAAATGTCGAGTGTTCTAATATCGACCCGTTTTCAGAGAACGCTGAAAATATCGAAGAAACAGAAAACTGAATTTTTTCCTAGGGAAAAAATCCGGTTGTCCATTTCTGTTGCTTCGGTATATTCAGCGCTGTGGTGGAAAGTTATGGGTCAGGTTCAGGTAAGTGTGCGATTGTGTGGACGTGAGATTTAGGGTGAGTTAGGTGATTTAGGGTTAGGGTGCGGGTCAGGTAAGTGTGCTATTGTGTGGACGTGAAGGTTAGGGTGGGGTAGGTGAGTTAGGGTTAAGGCGCGGGTGAGGTGACTGTGTGATAGTGATGGACCTTAGGGTTAGGGTTTGGGTTAAGGTAAGTGGATAGTTAGTGGTGTATGTATAGTTTAGTGTAGGGTTAGGTGTAAGAGTTTAGGTGTATGTGTGTGAATTGCTGTTTGCTTGGTGTGCTTGTGTTGTGTGTATGTGTTTTGGAACAGCAAATTTTTTCCCTAGGAAAAAAAGTTGCTGTTCTGTATGTTCAATGTTTTAAATTTTCGATTTATAGGGTTCAATATTAGAACACTCGAAATTTTGAAAGTTTGGTGTTCTAGTATTGACCCTGGTAGCCTTTTGTAAACTGGCCAGATGGTGGGCTTCACTGCAGGGAATTCAATTTGTAAGGAATACTGCAGTGGTGAAGTCAAGGACATTTACCGTTATCATAAGATTTTACACAACTGTACTTTTCATGGATCCTAAATATATAAGACGTGAAGGATGCATACTGAAAAATATTCACTCTTTTGATGTCTCACATTTCTTATCGGTACAGCAACTGCCACAATGTAATTCACCATGTGCCTAAGCCTAGCCTGAATATCAATCTGGAAACGATGTGTATATTTACCAATATGTTTCAATCAGGCTAATTCCACCTGTAATTCAGAGTTTGGAGCTCCTTGAAATTAACAATAAATGTTAGGTAAAACAGACTTGCTCCAAACAATCTTGGACTCTACAACCCTGAAAATATTTCTAATCTAGTAAAGATTACCAATCATGTGTTTTTTTTCTTTCTGTGTGTGTTATTTCAAATTAGTCTTTTAGCAGTGTTCTGTGTAGCCCTGTTGGGGTATTTGTCTGTCAGTATTTCTAGGATTTTTTCATGCAGTAAGGCTAGGCTCTTTATTTTGTAATTCCTTAAACCACATATAGTGATGGCCCATGCAGTATATGAGAATTAACCCTTAAGGACATTCTAGTGTTTCAGCTTAATGACCTCTCAATGTTCAGGGCTTTTAACCATTTAAGTCTTTATGGCCTATAAAGCCAGTTTGTACTAACTCTAGACATGCCATATTTTCTGACCTTGTTAGTACAACATAAGTGTTGTTTGGCTGTACTTTATAAACACATAACTTTGTACCAAGCCTAATGTCAATTAACACAAGGGTACTTTCAAAATATCCTAAATAACATCCAAACCAAAGGGTAAAACGGTCACACTGACAATGACAAACCATTTAGTAAAAATTAAAAGAAAGACACAGAAAGGTTCATGGCTTTACTGTATAATGCCTTAAACATCCTGTAATGGGCGTCCATGGGATATATGCGAATAACATCTTAAGGACAAGCCAGTGTTTCAGCTAAATGTCTTATGAATGCCCATGACTTTTTACTTTTTAAGTCTTTATGGGTGCCTTCATGTATTCGTATATCCTTAAGGATATTTATATAGTTATCAGTAACACACAGGGTTTGTGCATTTCAGAGGAACAGCATATCACAGCAGTATAAGGAGAAAATAGCATATTTTGCAATGCATGAAAATGGCCTCATAATATGGAAATGAAGGATTCCATACAAATAAGGCACAGAGGCAATGAAAACGAGACAGTGTAGTTCAGAAACATATAATACAAGTGAAATGTGCTGTGGTGCAAATGCATTCTATACACTGAGGATTTTTTTGTTTACAGGAAAATGGACAGTGTCAGACTATTGGCTATTGTATAACACCGTGTACTAGTGGCTACTGTCAGAGACATTGCCCATGCCATGGCACACCATGGCCATCAACATCACATTAGAATATGCCATAAGAACCTCACATATCATAATCTTTTGGAATAGTAGATGGTGACTGCTACAGGATTGTGAAATATATCTGGTTTCCCAGAACTGCAGAGAAGAGAAAAACACTATGTCAGCATTATACAGCACAGCCCATTACTATGAGGTCTTGGGAGCCATAAGTTGCATACACTTTGCCATCAAGGCTTCATCTGATTGAAGGGACTTATATACATCAACAGGAAAGGTTTCCACAAATTGAACTACAATGTGTTGTGCTATGCACAGGGTATTATAAATAATATGTGTGTGCACCACTCTGCCAGTTCCCATGATTCACAAATATGTTACACAACCTGACCCATAGCAATACTTCTTACAGGGTGATTTTCATGGTATCATAAAATTGGTAGGTACCCACATAGGTGGGATATACAGGTCATTATACTAAGTTATCATGTATGTAAATTGCAGACCACATATGATGTGACTGCTGTGGATGATGAACCCTATCCACTACTCCCATACCATGGTAGAGATGGTGCAAAACAGCCCATTCAGAAATACTGAATGTTGTGGTGCTGCAATTCAGGCCTGAGACTTGCAGCAAAGTATCTGTGGCATGTATCATGTTGCATTACATGGCACTAGAGTAACAGCCACAACAGCAGGGAAATAACCCACAAGGGCCCACTTTAGCAATAGGACCAGTAGCTGAAGGACAGCTTCCAGAGTCTAGGGATGAACAGACTGGAACAGTACAGCATGCAAGGCAAAGGTGCATATAGTTCACTGCACTACTGACAAAGAGGTGGTGTCTTGTTCACAATTCTGGACAATAATACAACTGATATAGAATAAAATGGCACATGCATTATCACACCCAGCTATGCATGGACTGGTCAGCTTGTGCATCAGTTATAACCATACCTAGGCAGTTTAGGTGATGTGCAGGGCACAATCATCATCATTTGCAAAGGTGGATGAAACACAGTGACAGATGACAGCCACACTAAACTATGGGTTAAGGTCAAGGGAGATAAATTCAGTATCCACTTACTCTGATAGCAGGATGTGGGGAGTCAGGGATCACATGTCTCACTGATGGCTTATAATTTCTGGTTTGATAAGCTCCATTTTGGGTAAGGTGTAGAACAATATAATTATGTGCATATACCCAAGTGGGACTCTATTTTGGAGGTCTAAAGAGCATTATCATCCATAACCTAGTATTAGGAGACACAAGTGATACTGAAGGGTTAGATCTAAAGAACATTTATAAACAAACATGAAATGGGTCCCAGGTTTTCAGCTCAAATGATCATTAGTACCAATGACTGTAAGTCCATCAATGGAGAGGAGTGTCAGGCTGTGTGGCCACAGCTGATAAAAAAGCCATCTCAGCAAGGTTGTCATGTGCCTGGCAACTTCTGGATATACTCATAGCCAGTGACTGCATGGTATGCACAGGCAGATGGGAGAACAGTTACCGTGTGTCTCATTGAAGCACTCTTGGATGCAACACTTACCAAAAGAGACTTGGGCAGGATTAACTGCTCCCTGTCTATATACCGCATGCTATTGTGCAGCTGTTGCATCTCTTCAATAAGCCACAGAGTGCATTTACATTGACCACAAAGCTGGTAGTAGCAGCTATCTGTGGCTGGATCACTGACCTACATATCCATTATGAATGTTATAACTATATCAGGGACTGAGCTGGAATCATGACCACACTGCAAAACTGCTCTCCATTACCCTATAATTTACAGGTTTGTAGTTATTTACTAGGCTATTAATTTATGAGACTCTTTAGAAGCTGAGCCACAAATTCCCATGTTAGCCCTTATGTTATAAATACAAAAAAACCCAGAGATGAAAAAAAAAACATTTATATGTTGCCCATATCCATGAGGGGCAAGGGTACTAAACCAGGGGTGAATTTGTGTTACCCATCCATTCATCCAGATTATGTTTGAATAGTGTAAGAATGAACCTGTGGTAGGTATGCATGTGGGAGACAGTATGCATTTTTAGGTGCTGTAGGGGCTAAAGACTCAAGGGAAGCCCAGGCAGGTCTCAAAGTTATACAGCATCTAACCTGCATGGGTGAGGTTGTGAAGTCGGCCTTTATCTTTGCAGAAGCTTGTGACATGGAAAATGTAGGTGAGCTTTCCCAAAGTAGATTTGCAACAATTAGCCCATGTCATTATTCTGTGCCATGTGCATGTTAATCATCATCATATGCAAGTGGCCACTCTGTATCAGGCATATGGTGTCGGCTTGTTTTGGACCCTCTACCAATACAAACTGTGAACGCATGAACACATGATACTTTTGGCACCACACACACACACACACACACACACACACACACACACACACACACACACACACACACACACATATCCTCCCATTAGCATACACAGTGGTATAAAACAGGATACTGTTAGACCATATGGTGACATTGATACTTTGATGAGCATGTAGTTCTGGTAACAACTCAGAGTTATCTGAATGGACAGATATGTCAAATGCCCTTGGTCAATTGGTCTGATCACAAATGCAGTGCATTGTACCATACAGATGTCTAGCAGATAATACTAGCCTGGTGCATCCCTTAATAACACAGCATAGCACAACATCTAAGCTGCCTCTGGGTATGAGGCTATACTCTCCTTCCCCAGACAGCCACAACAGGAACTTCTTCTGCTCATTGAGCCATTTCTGAGTTGGTGGACTTTGATCTGAGAATGTCATGCCCTTTGAAATGCTCCACGCCTCTTATAATGAGTCACCTGTCTCCTCACCTATTGCATAGATTTATAGTGACTGACAACAACATTCACATCTTGTACCACTCCCTGCCACACCTGCTACTGACACATCTTGTCTATGGTGCCTTTGCCCATAAAAGCATATACCTACGGGCCTGTGATAACATTTCTGCCAACTTGGTGGTGAACATTTCTAGCCATTATCTCTTGGCAAGTCCTGTGCACCTGTGGGCTATACACCAGTCAATGGCTGTGATAAGCAGGCAGGATATGGAAGTCATGTACCCATGGCTGCTAACACATTTTCCCCATTCTGCACCTGGTTAGCAGACCCTGTATTTCTTTGCATATCCCCTCACAAGTACATAGTGCAGCAATGGACATGGGATCCCAATACCCCTTTCTGCATCAGCACATTGATCTCATGTGTTACTATGTACACTCTATTGTACTACCCTTAAAATGTATTGTTATGCATCACCAATATACTGGGGTCCTTGAGTCTCTGGTGGCTTATTTTCCTAGGTGCTTGATGCTCATAGAGTGACTGCACCACAACTGGACATAGGACTACTCTTTCACCGACATGTACCCCCGGCACTTGTCACACTGTTTCTGCCATCTACCACAAGTATTACAACATTTCTGGAGGACATTACCAGCCAAGGTTTTTCCTTCACTATTTGCATCACCCATTTCACGCAGTTACAATTTAAAGCCTTTTACGCCACAATTTTCAACCTGTAAACCTTCTCAAGACAAAAAAGTATAGCCATGATTAATACAACATTAATAAGGGCCTCTGAATGTGGTGGTTATGTTAATGAGGCACCTTAGTATCACTGTCTCAGTATCCTAGCTGAAACGCAGTGCACAATGTACACTAGCCAGTGCTAGCCATGCTCACCATAGTGGTAGGAAAGCATTTGACCACTATCTTTTATGTACACAGTCTCTATAGACCTGTACTGCTGTGACAGTGTACTAGAAAGGTTTGGTGGCACTCAGCTACAGTGTTACAGTGATGTCTGATTGTGCATACATGTGCACAAAGCTACCACCTTTTTCCTCAAGTGAACCACTATGATGTGCAGGGGAGACCAGGGTATTCTTCATCGTCTTGCTTAGGGAATGTGTTGAGCACTGTCTGTGACCATATATGATAGCCCCTTGTACAAGGGGTGATGTTTGGCAGAATCCTGCCAGGATGATGAGTGATGCCATTGGCATCACCCATTCTAGTCAGCAGTACCAGCATTGGTAGACTGACCTGTGGACATGCCACTCTCATATGTTCTGCAGAGGGAAATAGATGGACATCTACTGTAAGCATTTTTTCTTGTTCTGTTATCTGGTGTACCTGTCTACTGAGTACTGAGTTGTGCATACTTTACTTGGCATTGGCCAAAAATCAAGCATTCAACATAGCAAGAGGACTGACTTTCTCCACCATCAGATACATAGGCCACATATGCCAGTCCACTATGAAAAAGCATGTATACGGATACCATATATGTGCACTACTGTATTATATTCTTCTTGTCTTTCTGCAGGTCCATTTGTGGTACAGATGGTGGAGAGGTGTTAGCGTTCTCAGCTTGCACTGACCAATGCATTTTTTGCTGGACTGCCAGTGGCCGCCCGATCAGCTTCTTAGAAATATTTTATGGAGGTCATCATGCAGAAGGTAACCTGGAAGGATCACTGTTGGTCTTAGCAGACATTTTTTGAACAAAACCAAAAATAATTGGGGAACAAAGGCCCCAAAATCAGCAACAGTTTATCCGTAGGTAATCCTACCAATGCTGGTACTGCTGACTTGTTTGCCTTTATCTGTTTGTAAGTCTGGAGCTTTTCTCGTCGGGCCTCCACTGAAAATGGACATGTATCCAGTCGGACTATCCCGATCAACAAATGTAAAATAATAAATAAATAAATAATAATTAATTTAGAATATTAATAAAACAATAGGATTTTTAGCAACATTCATTTTCTCATGAATGAGAATTATGAAACTTTGACGTCTTGCATTATTAGCTGACTATAATCCTTAGCGATTTACCAGAAAATTGAAACAATTGCAAGGAACAAGGCAAAAATATGAGACAAAGTCATGGTCATTCTCCAAAACCAGGGATAGTTGAGAGGTATATGTAACCTACTTCCTTCACTTCTTCTTCCGTCCCTTCCACAATAATTGCTCTTTCCCTTTTCCATCTACTCTTCCTCTTTGTATGTTAGAAATGGATCTCTTCCCCACAAAATAAAATTGCTCTTCTTCCACCCGCTACCTGTCATTCCTTATAGTGTTCTTTGTGTGTTTCCTTTAATTATTATTCTCCAAATCGCTGCTTTCTTATCTCCTATGTTCCTCTTGATTGATACAATGAAGCAGTTTGGCACATTGCTGTGCTGACCCAAAGTAGTGGACTATCTGGATGACCATGAGTGGAAGCTATGCATCATAGCACCTGAGTGCACACACACACACACACACACACACACACACACACACACACACACACACACACACACACACACACACACACACACACACACACACACACACACACACACACACACACACACACACACACACACACACATGCACACTTTCTCTTTTTGTCGTGCTAACCTGCCTTGGCAGTGACATCAGGCATGTAAGTCATGTGCCTATCTGAGGCACTACTTATTCACTGGATTGAACTAGTCCTGCTTTTTCGACCAAATGCATCATATCTGTTTTACTGTGCAGTTCCTTCCTCAATATGTCATTGGTTTGCCAAACCTACTTCATATCTGATTAGCTCTAGACCACATTGTGCCTTGGACTATTTGTATTTTAGAGCCTCACAGCTGTGTAGAGTAAAGCTATGAATTCCAGCCTCAGATCCAGTATCACCTACTGATGAACAGTTAAAATAACACAAATAGATCAGTGATAGAGTTAAGGAGCCTCTTTTACTTAATTGATCTCTAAAATGTTTGTTGATAGCCTTTCATGTGGTGACAAGTCTCAACATGGTAAGAAAGGGATGATTTCATTTTGAAAAAGCCAGATTTAGAAGAAAATAGACTATATAGCAAGTGTCTCATGGTATAGGTGAACTAGTCCAGAATCCACTGGACTCGTAGCATTACATCATAGTTTTCACAGCTGCTGGTTGATGTCTTTTCATGATGCTCTGGAGGTGACGGAAGTGTCAAATTGTTTCCTATAATATGCACAGGTTTATCTATATTCCTGAATCAAGAATGATGGTCATAAGTTAAAGTAGGAGCAAAATTTCAGAAAAAAGCACAGGAAAATAGGTGTAACAACCCGCAACCACATAAAAGGTTATACATGTCCAGCAACTAATAAAAGATACAAAATGTGCTCTGCTCCTTCTTTTGTCTGATCATTTCATAACAATGGTAGAGTATGATGTAAGCATTTGCAAAGTGTGTGCAGGAATTACTACCCAAAAGGCGAAGAGATGAAAAGAGAACAAATGTTATAAAAGAAAATAACAAAGAAGAGAAAATAAAATGCAATAGAATTCTGCCATGCAGATATGCAAACTCTTGCTGCCAAAGCAAGAAGTCTTGAACCAAACTGTGTTTTTTCAGTGCAGGAACAAGTTGTAAATATTACTCTAATTCATATAGGAAATTAATAGCAGTTGCTGTTGGGTCTCCAGTGAAACAGAAGCCTACGGTAAGGCATCAGTGGCCTCCTTACTGATCTCATTGACACCTGGGTTTACACTCCATGGTGTGACCCCCATTCTTCTGTACCTCCTACTTATTTCATTACCCATGGTTTACTTTCTTTGTCCCCCTCAGATACACTGTTTGAGGGTTGCTCCACACAGAATGTTATTTTTGTTTTGTAATTTGTATCTGGTTAGTTAATGGCTGCAATAGCATACAAGCAAGGGGAAAGCTATTGATGTTGACAATGTCAGTTTGTTTCCATTCCTGTCCTATATGATTCTTGGCTTGCATTTATGTTACCTTAAATCCTTGTCTGATTTCTTTTATTCCTCTGGGTTCACTCTGAAAGCCAGTCCTCTGCGACTGACAAGTGCACTATGTTAACAAAAAAGCACATGGAAAAATTCCCAAGAAATTATGCACTGTAAAATATAATATACTGTCCTGAGTCAATCTTTCTCCACTTCTACCTAGCATCATTGTGTAGAGGGGTAAATTCCCTACTTGTGGCCAGGTGACCATAGTTTGATTGGTGTTGTAAGTGTATGAGGAGCTGGGTGAGGAGGGCAAGAATGCACCTCATAGGTCATCCTCAGTGGAGGTCTGGAATATGTAGGAGGCATTGTGTTTATGGGAGACAGGCAGTCACTACAGTGGAGGAATGATATGTCAACATGTACATTGCACTTCTGTCCCTGAGTTGTGAGCAAGTGTACATGATGGCGAGAACTTAAGGTCCCCATTGTCAGCAGCAATATGGTAATGTGACAGGTTGCCTTGATCTCCACACCAACCTCAAACACAAGTCAGACACTCAGCTGATTTCAGTAGACTTGAAGGACAAGGAGATGTCACTGGGGGCATGTGATGGGTCAGCTGTTAGGAGCCAAAACAAATAATAAAATGAAGTAAACTTTCTCTGTTCCTATTGCCTAGGTTTCCTTTGAATGGCTAAGCATCACATCAGATGTGTATCCCATTAGATGCAGCTGTTTACATGCTGGTTACAGGGCTGTGGGTACCTGCAATATTTGGAACCAAACTTCAGTCATTATTGATAAGGACTAAGGGTATAGCAAACAGACAAGTTGCTTTCTGGTACTACCCTGCTGTTTTGAGATATTTGCTTCCTTTTGCATTTTTTTTAGCCTGAAGATCAGCAGCATCATTCCCTTACCTGAATTACTGTTTAGTGGAATAATACAGTAAAGTCATACTTGCCATGGATGAGACAAACTTCTAGCTGTCTAGAAAAGGAAAGAAAGAGAAGCCACTAACTCCCTTGAAATACATCACTACTACACATCCTGATATGTACTAATATGCAGAACAATAGAAACTGTGAAAATATGTGATTTGCACAGAAAGTGCTGTACATAAATATGCTTTAAATGCACTAGCATTCTTTCTAACTTGGTATTCCCATGTGAGACAGCAAAGATCATTAACTGGGTTCATTGTTAATATATGCAGAGCATGCAACACACATGGGGACAGAGCCTGAAATGCATCTCTGTGAAATGGAAGTCATTGACATAGAAATTCTGAATGCTATCACTTCTCTTGATGTGCATCTAAGAAAAAATGGAAGGTACACTGATGGTATAGTAACATAATATACTCCATTGGTATTACTGAATGTTTACAGCTCCTTTGTAGACAAGTGGAAAATAGCCATAGTTAACCTTTCATCTTTAATAGCCTCCTTCTCCCAGGAATCATTCTCAGCTTAAAATTTAGCTCACTTTTCTGCTGATGGAATGACACAGGTGTAATTTGTTCTAGACTGCATTAGGCTTCACTTAGTGGCATGGCTATTGGCAGCAATACATAGTGTAAACACAAAAGAGGCATAGCTATAACTCATCGGTTAGAGATCTAACAGGAAAGATGCTAAGAACATTAAAAATGAGGAAAATGGAGGACCGTAATGGCCACATAATCAGATAAAAAGGGTATATTTTGATAAACTAAATTTTACTACACACCTCCATTACAAAAACATATCTATGATATGGACTTTGAGTACCATCCTTCTTGGCCTAACCTTTCAGCAAGTTTCCATTCAAATACACTACTGCAGGACCCCCTTCCAGACCAGTGATTTAATTTGCTGTTTCTTGACTGGGAGATATATAAAGGTTTTAAAGAACTTCAGACTGTTTCTTAATGGAAAACTAACTAGAGCCCTGACACACCCTAGCACAAAACTATTGTGCGCAATACTTTTCCAGACTACTCTGCCATAACAACTAATTGAGTTTCTGTTTTAGGTTCATAGATTCATAGGTATTTACTAGGCTAATGACCACAAGGGCCTTTTTAAGCCTATCCATGCATCTCAAATTTCTGACAAGTTCGGATACCCTTGATAAGTGTAAGCAGGGGTTTGGAAGATAAAACATTTACAAGCAGGGGTCAGAGAGATGAACCATTTACAGGTTACCTGTGTTCATTAGAGACATAGGTGCTAAACCAGGGATGAATTTCCTGTTCTGCATCCAATTCTCCAAGTTGCAGTTGAATTTGGTTAGGGAGAAACTCTGCTTCACACAGATGGGGAGCCTGTTCCATAGATGGGGTAGTCTCTAGGATACATACCTGTCTCTCTAACAGGTTCTATTTATATCACAGGCAAGGTTTAAGTCTTTAGAATAGGTAATTCTGGTGTTGTTTGTTTTGTGGATATGTAGGAGGTCCATTAGAGTGGGGTCTGACAATCTGTATGCCAGGTTTAGTTCTCCCCTCAAAAGCCTGTAGGAGACAGAATACAGGGATAGGGCCTTGAGGTAGTCTGCATAGGACATTTTACTTACTCTCTGTATTCTTTTAGTGAGGATCCTCTGTGGACATTCCAATTGTTGGATATGCCTGATTAAGTACATACCAAAGGGGGCATTGTACTCAATGATAGGTTTGATGAATGCCGAATACAGTAGAACAATGACTTTCTTGGACTTAGATGCCATACCTTTGTTTATAAGTTGCACAACATAGAATGATTTCCTTACTACTACAGACACATGATGGTCAAACGCTAGATTACTATCTATGTGTGTCCCTAAGTCCCTGACTACTGGGTCAGCTATAAGGGGTGTGTTGTCAATATGATAGTTGCCATGAATGGATGACTTCCCAAATGATACTAATGCATTTCTTGGCATTTAGTTTTAGTCCATGGCTCTGATACCAGTTGTTTGTCTGTTTCAGCCCCTCCTGGAGAACATTTGTGTTAGTGTGGGATTTATGGACAGCTCCTAATTTGAAATCATCTGCAAATTTAGTTAGCCAGAGACCACTAACATTGGCCTTGACTTCAGAGAAATAAATTCCAAAAGGGAGCAATTCAAGGACTGATTGCTTTATTTCCAAAGAAACACAATTACTAGGGAACATTAGACATCTTGATATCTTTAAATATAAATCTGCTGTAATCTACCATCTGTAATATTAACATACATTTAGGCTTTACTTATTCTAAGCAACAAGATAATATACAAGATTGGTAATACAGCTTCTAGTTTCCTCTGATATCTCCAAAGCATACTGGCTGAGTGCCTATTCTGAGTTGCCTGGGCTGTCACTGAAAACGGCCATGGAGATTCAATTTGAATACCCCTTTAGCAAATCTTGACTTCTTGTATATAGTATAAAACAACTGATATTTGATATGCTAAGTGCTAATTATTTATCTAAAATGTTTTAAACTGTGTTTTGCAGAAGTAGTATACATGAATGGCTATCACTTTGACCTACATGCAATGCAGACATAAGTAAAACAGTCACACCACTTTTCACAGTACTTCTGTGTTTTTAAGTCATTACCGTGCCATCAAGTTATCATGATCAAAGAGAGCCTGACAAAATATATATGTTCTTGTCTCTTGCATTGATTCAGTTCATGTATAAACATAGTCTAGTGTAGAAAATAAAATAACGTTAAATGAATTCTTCTGAGAATGTAATGTTTTGGACAGCTGAATGTGTTGCCCCTGCTCTTTTACAGAAACAGCAATTATTGGTAGTCGAACAGTGTTCATCGTTCTTAAAGCCAAGACAATTTAAAATTAACAACTGTCATCTTTTTAAGAAGTAGGCACATGTCGTCCTTAGCTGCAGTACCTCAGTGACACATTCATCTTTTTTAATATAACACAATTGATTTTCACAGTCATTGCACGCAGCAGCATACCATGCAGGTCACAGACACTTGCCTGAATTATAATGAATGATCTAAAATACAACGGCTTTATGTCACAAGTGCAAATTAACTCATTACAAATGATCATCAAGTGCTCAATGGGAACTCAGACAACAAAGCAAGAAGACAGTGAAGCAACTGATTTATTAGTCTTAAGTTGCTACATAGATTACACCGCTATCACATGAACAACTCCATTCTCTCAGAAAGCACTCACTGGGCCCCAGTCTGGTGATCCATATACATGCAAAGTGTTTTAGAGCTAATCACGATTTTATGTTCATGAGTTCATGGCAGTACACACAATACATGCACAAATATAATGTACTGTAGCATAGCATTGTGGCACCACTGCGTAACTGTCCAGCAGCTAAGTTGAGCTGGACAATAGCAGTGGGTGGTCTAACACAAGCAGCATTAAATTAGGACCAAAGAGTAAGTATGTGTGCCAAACTAAAGATAATTGTATGACATAAAAGCATTTGGGAAGTCAATCTGGTGGTAAGACATTAAAGTCAAGTAAAGAAGTCTAACAGAGTAAAGAAATCTGACCACTTAATGCCAGTATTCCTAATTCAAGGTGAGAATATAGCCATCCGTAAACCTGTTCTTATTTACAGAGTAGGCAGGTTCAACATGACAAAATGTATGTAAAGTCCAGAAGAGTATGAGCAACTTGTTTGAGAAACTGTAGACGTGTCTGAAGCAAAGAAAGAACATCTAAGTCTAGGACTCCTGACTCTGAAATAGGTGTTCTGTAGAATGTTTGCATTTTACCTGGAATATTCCCTAGTATGTAGATGACTTAATAGTTACTGGTGTATTACTGGGGGGAGGGGGGGGCTTTAGTATCCTCTTACTTTATCAACTTAAAGACAGTAGGAAGCTCATAACTTTGTGGTTAAGTAATACTGTTTCATTCCCTAAATACATATGTGTTTATAGTTTGGGAAAGAGTCTGTTTTACATAAAAAGACTTTTCTATCTAAGAATGCATTTGGAAATACAATTACTTTGAGCATCTGTTTTCCTTTGTGGCTGAGAATGTGTCAAAATGGAATGAACTCTTTTCATTGTTTTGCACACATAGCTTATGTTATCATTATTTTGGCAAAAGCTAAACCTATTTGTGTGTTTTAATAAGATTCCCCTCTTAGGAAGAATAAAATGGCTATGCTTACAACTTCAAACATCTCATCTGGTAGATGCAGAAGGCAGCTCCTAACTTTCTGATTCTACCTGCCACTGCCAGCAATATTTTATTTCCCTCAACACTTGAGAGAATTCCTGTACCAGCATAAGCAGGGATCATGCTAGAAGGTCAGACAGAGGTGTACCTGTCTGTCCTGGAAGTTTCATCATGATTAGAGTTTATCAGCTTCTACAAATGGCTGCCACTACCACTGACACGATGGTGGTAGTAGCAAAGTCCATGGCACAACCACAAGTGGTACTCCTATTAAACACAAAGGAATAGCATATTCAGAAGCCTGCTCAGTCACTTTTGAATGGATAGCCATCCAAGAAGGCTGAGATTGCAGCAGATGGACACGAATTCTATCAGAACACCTCAAAGTGGAGTCTCTCTGTGCATACATGGGCATTCTTAGCTCAGACTGTAGCAACTCTGAAAAATAAAAAAATAAAAATTTGTTAGTGAGGAGCAGGTGTTACTTTGGAAACTTAGGCCTTCAAATTCTGGAAATGGAGCTTTTCTAGAAGTAAGTCAGTCAGGGCAATGTTATGTGAATTAAAATACATTGTTAAAATTTGTCTAGACGTTGAAGGGGTGAATACTAAGGAAACTATGAAGGATGTTTTAATAACTGAGCATTTCAAAACAGTCTTGCCAGCAAAAATTAAGAAATGAGTGTGCCAGGCAGACCCACTGGATACCATACCCTTTGTAGTACTACTTGAGAGAACTCCAAGCTATTAGAATATACAGTCATCCAATAAAACTGCTTAACAAGTTTGTAATTAAATGGAAAGGGCCTATGTCTCCTATACTCGGATTTAAATGTGGGAAGAGAAGCACATTGCTAAATATTGTGAAGCCGATTCCGAAGCAGAAAAAACATCTTCAGATGCTCAAAAAGAATGGTGGGAGTGACAAAGCTATGTATGTGCGGTCACTTGGATAAGTCAGGATTTTGTTATTGTGCCACCACAAAATTAGTGAAATATATAACTAGATTTGAGGGTCTTGCTTGATTTTGGGAGTATGATCACTCTGGTAAAAACTCAGTATATTTGTAGAAGAAAGTCTCAGTCACCAAAGACAATAAAGGTAATATGCATATACATAGAGACGAGAAGCAGTAATTGCTTGCTTAAGTAGAGATACAGACCCACTTCGGTGAAGTTCTACATCTGGTAGTTGTAGCAGCCTCCTGAATCATGATGTAGTAAATGGAAAACAACTTCCTATATATCAGACATTGTTAGGAACAGTGGGAAGAAAATAGCAGCAAGAAGCCTTGCAAAAACCTTAATACGCAGGCTATGTCAACACAATATAATAGGATAGAGACTAACCCCCAGGTCTGCATAGTAAAGAACATCAGGAAACGTCAAGTCACAGTCTTACTACTAAGGCCCCAGGTTATTGTACAGAATGGGCAAATGTCCCCAAAAAGAGAAGATTATGCTAGCGTCTATCAGAATGTTCAACAAAGACAAAGGATACCTTGTATCCAAAGAATAGAGTAAATCCCAAGACACCTACGAAACTCCAAGTATTCATAAAAAGGTTAAGGTAGATAATATAGGAGACCTATGACACCTATGAAAATCCAAGTATTCATAAAGAGGTTAAGGTGGATAATATAGGAGACCTACAGAAAATATGTGGGGCTTCATAACAGAAGGTTAATGATAAAAAGGAATGAAGCAGGGGTGCAAATTGAAAAGCAAAGAACCACAGAAGGGGAGTGAGACTTTAAGAAAAGAGTAGGTTATGGAAAATTCCTCAGTGGTCTGCAGTAAATTACCCTTTTTCAGGAAGAATAAGATTCAAAGGTTCCTGAACCTGCTATGTTTGAGGAGGAAATGAGAATTTTTACCTAGTAGGAACTGGAGGATTAAGAGGCCCTCAGTCTGCCTGACTTTTTTATAGGCTACTTAACTTTTACAAAAACCCATTAGGAAGAAATCCCAAGCTATATAAGAAAAACACATTTTCTGATTATTGGTAGAAGAAGCTCCTGAAGGACCCCATGAAACTTACCTATGTTTTGAATTAGAAAAGTGTTGTCTACAACACCTGGGATTAGCACAGTCTGTGTTCTTTCTGAGTTTACTGTAATAGCTACTGGTTTTACTCTAGTGAGAGTAGAGAAATAGCCTATCAGGTTCTAGTCACCTGGGTGCTGTATAACCTTGAAGAGTGACATTTTCCTATTGACCGGTATGCACATTTGAATTTGTTTCAGCTTTTTCATCTGTACCTCTTTTCTGTGGATCTCTCATATTCTCCACTGTAACCTCATTAGGAATACTAAGCTTTCATGGGTTTATTATAAACTGTTTTCATTTGCATGGCACTTCTAATTGCACAGCATCACTTAATGATGCACTGGATAGACACAGATATCTTCTGCCATATTTTGCCTATACTATTGAACCTCCCAGAAGCAGTACCAATTACTGTAGTCAGCAATAACTGTACTACGTCATTTCCCACAGTTGCACAGTGATTAACACTGCACACAAATGGTCCACATAGTAAGCAAAACATCCAATAGTTACTGAATAAAATCAGCTTGTAGTTGTACCACATAACCCTTAGTAGTTATGCTGTACTGTGCATACTTGATAATTACTTAGAACAACTAGATGTTTCATCCACAGTAAAGTCCAATATCTATCTCATTTAACTTAAAATAATACTCTTTGTATTCAAACAAATTGCCTTAATCCCTAAACTAAAATGGATTTTCAGCCTGCTTGTCTTCCTGCTGTTACCAGCCTCATTACACTTGGTATCCATAGGCAATGCAGCAAATGCCTGACACTCATAGATAATGAAGTTTTACTTAGTACAACATGTTTGTGAGATATGCAAACATTTAACTAACATGGTGCCCTCATTTGCACAAAAGATTACAGACTGTGAGTAGTACACACATCCACAGCACTATGTACCAACCCACACTAAAATGTCTTGTTCTAAGGCTGCAAGGAAGTCCTTTAAAAAGCCTCCTGGTTCCAGGAAGACTAGGTGTCAGTGAAAAACAAACTCCATGCTTCTTTCCAGCACACTTCCAACAAAGATAAACCAGGATGTAAATCATCCCAGATCCAATATGCACAACCACTCTAGAAATAAAAAATTTTAGTAGTTGGCAGCTCTATAGTCACACACATTGAATCTCCTCTCAATAGAGTGGGCAAAGACAGTGTGACAGTGAGTTAACTTGCAGGTCCCAGGATCTCTGATATATTAAGGACCCTTACCTTTCACCTGACAAAAATGAATACATTAAAATGGTGGCCCATGCTGACTTGAATGACGTGGGACACAAAATCCTAACGGGTAAACAGAGAGGGGCAAAGAGACAAGTCAGAATTCTCCATTCGTGTCACAAATATGGCAAGGCACTGATCCTAAGCAGAATCCTGACTTCTCCAAGAATGATGCCTAGTTACAAAGAAAATATTATTGTTTAGTGCAAATGGCTAAATAGTTGTAATTCCAAGTGGATTGAGTATGTTTTAGCACAGGATGAAATACTTGACAGCTCTACTCCTTTTGCCAAGTATGGTCTGCACCTCTCATTCCAAGGCTTATGCGTACTAGTTAAAACTTTTGCTGCCCTTATAGTGCAAGTTCAAGCAGTTTCAGACTCCAGCTGACAAACATACAAACACAACTAACATAGCAAATCCAAACTTGATCATATTAGGGTTCCTATTAAATCAGTGAATGCTTAACTTAGTGAATGCTGTTTAATCGACCCTGTTTACTTGAAATGGCAAAGTCCCAAAAGCACAGAACAGCATTTTTTTTCCCAGGGAAAAAAAATCACTGGGCCATTTTCGGGACTTTGCTATTTCCTCCACTGTAGTGCAAACTCAGAGTTGGTATATTTAAGTAGAGGGGTGTGGGGCACAACCCCCCCACATTGGTGCGTATGGGAGGCAAAGCCCCCCACTTTATTTTGTGTGGGTTTTTTTTTTTTATGGATCAGAGTTGCTTTTTCCTGGGAAAAAACAATCACTGATCCGTGTGTTCGGCATTTTGGTGTTTGGACACATTAGGGTCGATTATACAGCGTTCGCTATTTTAAGCGTTCGCTGATATAATATTGACCCTCACATTAAGTTGGTTCTGTTCAATGCTAGAAGAATCAACAATAAAAATGCCCAACCTACAGGTTCTCCTGCATCTGAAGTGCATTTACATTTGTGTAACTACTGAAACATGGTTTACATATTCAAAAAGCATTCCTTCCATAATTGTGGTCTGTGCTTACCATGCTTTCAGACTAGATATCAACTGTAGTCATAATTGTTAAGGACCATATCACCTCTAGGAAAATCCTCAGGGACCCATAAACAGAGCTCATTGAGATCCAAATCAAACTAAACAAAACAGGCTTATTAGTTTACAGCCTATTACAAAATACCCTCTATGTCCCATGATAATCATATAAAGTTCCAAGATGTAACCAATGACTTCCTTATAAAGAAAAACTCCAACATTTTAGGAGACTTTAACTTCTCATCAATAAACTGGAGCACCTATACCTCAAAGATAGTGTCACTTTCGTGTTAGGACACAAATAAATGAATCTTGAAGAAATAGGTAGAGTAGTTCTAGTTTGCCTGGAAAGTAGTCTTTGAGCAGGTGAGCCAAGAATATCATCACGGGGTATGTTTCTGAGATTAAGCAAATTCAAGAATACATCGGTATCGTCATGCTTTGACTTTTCAAGTAATTGCTTTGCACTCTGTACTGCTCGTTCAGCTAGACCACTGGACTGAGGATATTCAGGACTACTAGTGATATGTATAAAGTCCCATTCTTTTGCAAATTTGTGAAACAACTGGCTAGTAAATTGAGTACCATTGTCAGAAAAAAGGTTTGTGTGGACTACCACAAACTGAGAAATTATGTTTCAACTTAGTAATAACTGTAGTTGAGGTTAATTTTGGTGGCAGATCAATCTCAAAATAATTTGAATAAGTGTCTAGCAAAACTAAGTAGTGTTGATTGTTCCACTCAAAGATATCAGTTGCTACAGTAGACCAAGATAGTTCAGGAATTGGATTTAGTTGAAGCGGTTCTCTTTGCAAATGTGATCTGGTACTATTGCATACTGAACAAGAAGAAAGAACTCTATCAATGTCTTTTGATAATGAAGGCCAAAATACCAATTCTCTTGCCCTTCTCTTAGTGGATGAGGCTCCTGGGTGACCACGATGCAAAAATCTGAATGTATTCCTGTTGTAAGGAAGCAGGAACAACAATTTTAGGACCTTTAAAAATAATGCCATCTTCCATCAACAATTCATCTCTATAAGGAAAATATGCTTGCACATCAGGTGATACACTAGATTGCTTTGACAGCCATCCAACATTAATATAATGATTGAGCTTCTGTGAAATTGGATCAGTCTGAGTGTGATCTCTTAATTCATCAAGTCTAGTGGTGGAAAAATTACACGCAGATATCACATCAAAGTCAAAAGTCTCTACATCAAGCTGTTCTGTTGCCAGATAGAGCAATTTGCCATTAGTGTAGGCCAATTTGAAATTGTACTTTTGCAATTTGAGTGTCATTCTTTGTAATCTTGCTGGAGCAGAATGCATAGGCTTCTTTAGAATAGTAACTAGAGGTTGATGATCAGTTTCAATCTGAATAGCTCGGCCATAAATATAATCATGAAGCTTGGAGCATGCAAATACTATAGCCAAAATCTCTTTCTCAATTTGAGCATATTGCATCTTAGTTTGGGTTTGTGTTCTAGATGCACAGGCTATTGGTCTGCCCTCTTGAAGGTTAACTGCACCTAGGCCAAATTTTGAAGCATCACAGGAAAGAATAACTGGTTTGTTCACATCATGGTATCTTAACATAGGTGGGGTGGCAATTTTCTGCCTAAGGTCTTCAAATGCCTTCTGGTGATGTTCTAACCATGACCATGCAACATTTTTGCATGATAGCTCTCTTAAAAATGCTGTTAACTCACTGAAGTCTGGTATAACTTTGCCTAAAAAGTTGACAATGCCCAGAAAATGCTGTAAACTTTGTACATTGTCTGGCACTGACATCTCTAGAATAGCTGCTTGCTTGGTCAGGTCTAGTCTCAAGCCTGTACTTGTAAACAAATGACTTACGTATGTAACTTCTGGAAGTTTAAATTTGCACTTCAGAGGATGGAACTTCAAGTTCACTTCACTTCACTCTGTCAAGAACTTTCTTAAGGTTTCTGTCAGGCTCTGCTTCACAATTGCCTCCAACAGATTGTCTACTATTATGGCACAAGGATAACCTGAAAAATTTTATTCCATTGCATACTCAAAAACTTCACTTGCAGAATTTATTCCAAATTGCATCCTTAGGAATCTGCATCTGCCAAACGGAGTACCAAAAGTAGTTAGAAATGAAGATTTGCGATCAAGCATCACTTGCCAAAATGAACTCTTTGCATCCAAAACAGAAAATACAGTGGCATTCAGTATTAGAGCTGCAACTTCTTCAACTGTGCACATTGGATGATAAAGCTTTGTTAAAATCTCTTGGGTCAATGCATATTCTGATTTCATCTGAGCCTTTTTTATTAGAGGCTACCAAGGATGATGCAATTCAGTTGGTTCTGTGACTGGACAAATCATACCTTGCTGCGCCATTTTGTCCAGCTGAGTGTTTACTTTATCTTGCATTGCCACTGTAACTCTTCTTGCTGGTCTGACTACTGGAGTGACATCTGGGTCTAACTTCATGGAATACACAACTGGAAGTTTGCCCAATTTGTCACTGAAAACATCAGCATACTCTGAGAAAATGGCTTCGGAGGAATTGGAACTCGGAACTGCACTCACATGATTAACTTTAGCAAAAGAAAGCAAATTCATTCTTAAACTATTTTTGAGACCTAATAAAGATTGCACTGGTCTTCAGACTACATAGAATAACAAGTTGTAACAATTCTCAGCCAAATAAGATGAAAGTATCACTGAACCTTCAGTTTTAATTTCTTTGACTCCATAAGCAACAATCTTGCACCACTGGTCACACTGTTGTTTGTTCTCACTCTTTGAAATGTGTCTGCTGATATAACATTACACTTTGACCCAGTGTCTGCTTTGAGCTCTGTGGATTTTCTATTGATCCGGACAGTACAAAACCCTTCACTTGTCCACCAAGCACTGATACACCATCTACATAGAAAACTGACTGTTTTGGCTCTACTTGATCAACTTGCTTTTTTGTGCAACCTTTCTTTACAACTGTGTGAGGCTTACTTGATTTACACAAACTTTTAGAAATGGTTCCATTTTTTACACTTGTGACATTGCTGACCAAATGCTAAGCACTTTTCTCTTTTAGACTCATGATTTGCACCACAATTCCAACAGTTAGCAACAAAGCTAGATTTGATTTTTCTGATTCACATTTGTGTTGCACTGAGCTGGTGCTGTAGCCTGCACCTTTCTTGGAACTTTCTAGAAAACCTTGTGGCTTCTTTAGAAATCATGCAGTTGGCATGTGCTTAGGCCTGTTCTTGTTTGTCATGTGTTGCATACTGTATACATTGCACTGGAGCCAACTGAAACTATTTTATTGTCACTCAGAAGCATACTTATAAGTTTTTCTGTCAACTCATGGATTTGAAACATCTCTGTGGCTTTGCTCAACATTAAATCACTGTCACAAAGTAAAATCTTTCTCACAGCAGCACTATTAATACCACATACAGCCCTGTCCTTTATCAGTTCATCTTTTAGATCACCAAACCGACACATCTTAGCTTTGTTTCTCAAGCCAGTTATATAAGCTGCAATTGTTTCCCCTGGTTTCTGATCTGTTGTGTAAAACAAATGCCTCTCCAACATAACATTCATCTGGGGGTTGAAAATTTCTCTAAATTTGTGCTTCAAACACTCAGGGCCTTCCCTTGATTCAGCTTATACAACAATGTGGTTGTCTGCACCTTCTCCTTCATACACTGCTGGTGTATACGCAAATGAATGCTCTCTTTCTATGGCCTCTGACCCTGCTAGGTTTAGCAAAATGAATGCCCTGGTGTATGCATCTATATCTGCATAAGCTGCCTGTATGAAAATATCATACTCTTCCTCAAATATTTTCCACTTCTCTGCAACTTTCTGTTCAAACACAAGTGGTAGGGGTTTTCGAAATCCGTCTGCCATATTAACACATGCCATCAAAGGGTTTGCGAATAAGCATGAGCATGCACGCATACACATATTATAAGCTAAAGTCATTTGCCATCACTTGTTAAAGTCATCACTTTAAGAAACAAAGAACTTTATGATGTGACTAATTCACGAGCACTGTAATACTCTTGTAATGTTTTTTTTTTGCAAGAAAACATCTGTCAGTGTGAGAAACCTATCAAGCAACTGCACAATGCGAATAAATCGAACATCTGTTGCCTAAAACTCAAAAACTTTTCAAAGTAATTGCACTTTGTGAATAACTGCATACAGCACTCTGAAATGTCCCCATAATGGTAATACCTTGCTAGGCAACTCTCTACAGTACAAGAAGCACCCTGTAATGGTGGTACTTTGTGAATAGACACACCCAGCATAAGAACTTTCTTGAAATAGCTATACTTTGACTGGATTGCATGAAATAGTTGCACTTCGCGCACCATAAACTCTTTGAAATACATGCACAGTAATAAGAACACATTGTAAGCACTTTTACATACTCTGAGATACTTTAAATAACTTCAGTTAAGTCCTTGATACAATGCAAAGTCATAGTTTTGCCCAAACACAGCACTTTGCTCAATTCACATGCGGTTGCCTTGCTTTATTTTTCACTTAATGTGCCCTTTTCTTTTTTTATTGCAATCATTTTGCTTATTTAAGCCCTTTTCATGCCCAACATACTTTTCTTGTGCTTGTTTTACTTTAAACATGCCCAACCTTGCTTAAACACACTTGTTTTGCTTTAAACATGCTCATTTTCGGCTTAAACACACTTGTTTTGCTTTAAACATGCTCATTTTCTGCTTAAACACACTTGGTTTGCTTTAAACATGCTCATTTTCTGCTTTAAACATACTCGTTTTGCTTTACAGTTAATCATTTCATCAAATACTGTATCTTAAACATTTTCTTTAGTTAACAAACTTTTCTTACTCTTCACTTGCCTGATATTTCAGTTTGTGTACTTGTAATGCCCCTTTATTGTATTTCACCTCGAGTAAGTAATTAATTTTATTTTACACTACCTTTAATTCTTTCTGGCTATGTTTGTGCTCTTTTTTCTAGGTTTTACCTTCACTGTCGTCTTTACATCTCATGACTCTGACTATTCTTCTCTCTTCTATCCCGGTTCTGACACCGTGTCACTTTCATGTTAGGACACGAATAAATGAATCTTTATGGGTTCTGTTCAAACAGCTTTACTATATACAAACACATTGCTATTGTTGGTTATAGACTGTAACTTAAGTAACATATACAATTAATAACTATGATCATGTTTGCTCACTCCTTAGCTGCTCCTTCAAAATGGCACTAAGGTTGTGCATGTGAGCAGGTTATATACATGCACGTATAGCTTCGCATGCTTCTTAAAGATATAAGCACACACACTTTACACTACTCTGATCCACAGATAGGATATACACAAAAGTTCTTAGATTTCACAAACAAAAGCTCCTTGCAACAGATTGTTAATAAACCCACTAGAGGACATAATAATCTTGACCCAGTTCTTATGAATATAGCTTTATCATATACTTAGCTCTTGGCATCTCCCCCTATGTTATGTCAGATCATAAACAAGTAGCCTTCCCTATTACAGTCATCCTCTGGTTCAAGTTATGTTTGAATTGGGTTAGGGAAGAACATTGCTTCACATAGGTAGAGAGCCTGATCCAGAAAACCGGTAGTCTCTGATACTCATATCTGTCCCTCCAACATGTCCTGTTTATGTTGCAGATGAAGTCAAGGATTTCAAATGTGCAAATCTTATTATATTAATAGATGACATTTCAAGACTTATTCCAGCATAACCCCAGATATTGCCTCAGCAGTAAACCACACAAAAGAGTTCAATGTCCACTTAAATAAATGTGTAGAACTGCAGTACCTACCAGGTCTAAATATTTTTACTTTATTTTTTATTTTAATATTTATTGACTGGGAATGTCTATTTGAGTCGAGGCCCATTTTCAGTGGAGGCCCGGTGGGAAAAGCCCCTTACAGAAGTTAATATTACATATCAGTAGAATACAAAGCATTACATACAATTCAAAATTGAATACAAAGCCTGCATAAAAATTGGATAATAGATTAATTACTGGAGTAGAATACAGAGCTTATAGATTATAAGATAATACATTTATTACCAGAGTGAAAAACTGAGAGTATTTTAACATGAATTGAATATAGGGATATGTAAATTGTGAAAGGTAGAACAGCTAGCCTATGTGAGACATTTGACACACAGTAGTTGGCTGAAGTTAGGGAAGAAAGGAATTAAAATTTAGGTGTGACATTTATGTGACTGACTGAGTACCCAAGTATCTGTAGTCTATCAGCATGTGTGCATCATGAAGAGAAAGGTAGTCTAAAGGAGGAATAATTATTGCAGGTAGGTACTAAGGGTACTGAGACATGATAGAAGGTATGTGAAGGGGGGGCTCTAAGTAGGGGAGACCCATTTAAATAAGTGAAGAGAACTGATAGGGGTTGGTGGGTGGGAAAAGAGGAGGAATTTGTTGGTGGTAATACATGAGCAGATCGGGTCTATATTACGTGATCGAATGGTCAGATAGTCGAACATGTAATAGTCGACCCATAATAATCGAACTGCCACAATGTCGAACGGAAAATAAAAAAAAAAAACGCACTCAAACAAACCATGTAAATGCTTTATGCAGGGGGGCAAGACCCCCTGCACCCCCCACACCCCCTGCTACTTAAATATACCAACTTCGAGATCGCACTTCAGTGCAGACAATGGAAAACATCCATTTACGGACTGTACGGAGATCTCCATTGAACCGTTCGACATTGTGGCGGTTCGATTATTACCGGTTGACTATTACTTGTCTGACTATTTGACCATTCGATCATGTAATATAGACCCAGCAGATCCATGAGTTAAAGAAGTTTTCTTTTAAGGCTTTTTTGTAGTTGTGAGTGTTGGGTAGGGTTCTGATGTTTAGTGGGACCTTGTTCCTGGCAATGGCAATTGAGTAACTATATAGTTGTTGCTCTATTTTTTTTTTTTGGTTTAGAGATTTCAGTGAGTTGGAGCTGCACAGGGAGTGACTATGGGTATAGGAGTTTAAAATGAAGGAAATGGCAGGGTAGGAGGAAGGCTTGTTTAAAATGGAGTGAGTATAATGGGAAGTTTAAAAGTAAGCCACTTTGGTGGTCCACCAATGTAAGTAAACTCTGAAATAAAAAATATATATATATATAAAAACTCCTTAAAGTATACACAAATCTAAGAACCCTCAAATCAAGGATAGCATTTAAACTGACTTATCATTTAAAAACCTTTTAAGAATACTAAGGCAACCCGTGAACTATGGTCAGCATATGAAGCTAAGAACAACTACACATCTTTTTTTTTTTTTTTTTTAGTTACATTAAAAAAACTAAAAAACAGCACCCAAGATTACTCAGAACTTATTCAAGATAAGGTGGCACCACCTACTGCAGTAGTAGTCAGTGGTGCTCCACTGGGCTACTGACCATGGAGACATTGCTAATATACCAACTAAAAAATTCAGTGTAAACTTCACCTGAGAAATAATTATTTGAAATCCAGTTATCCCTGATGCCCTACCCTATCATCTTCACCAAAGATAATGGAACAAAGGTTTTCTCAAAGTAAAAATACTTAATCCATGGGAACTGATAATAAACCATGCCATTTCATAAATAGCACCAAGCAAGCCCAGGGACGCCACTCCTTAAGCTGTTTAACTTGAGCCTAGCCCCTGGCTTCAACACTGAAATTTGACACATAGCAGTGATGATGTCACTCTAAAAGTGTGCCCCACCACTGACTCCAGGAATTACAGACCCATTAGCTTGACAAGCCTCTTATGCAAAGTCACAGACCGTATTATAACTGACCTGATTAACTATGGTATAAAACAATCTCACGAGGCTACACCCACAGCAGTTTGTTTTTTTAAGGGTAGATCCTGCCTAATTAATCTGGTGAGCTTAAATTAAATGCTAAAAAGTATAAGATCAGCTCATTTGATAAATGATTGATCCATCCAGAATATGACATAGACAATGACCCACTCTAATATAAGAATTTTGGTAGAGATCTTGGTACTCAGGTTGATAATTCCCTCTGCTTTGATCATTACATTATGACAATTATCAGATAGTCTTTCTGGTTAGAGCAGCTGATCACAAAGGCTATGTCATCCAGATCCAGAAATGTCATTGTCCCATTTTATTCAATGTTGAGAAGACCAATAGTTGAATACAATATCCCCTTTTGGATGTGCCTTACTAATCATATCTAACAACAAGAAAGGTTGGAGAGGTTCCTAATAAAGAAGATCACTGGCTTAAAAAAACAGAAAAAAATGTAATCACTGTCCTTTTATTCAGAGTCTCATACACTCAGGAAGGGAGATGTATACCTTGCCTACTGAGCCATTAGAGGTGAAATAGTCCAGGCAGGATCTGTTATAACTTCAAAAATTGAAGGGTCACACAAATACCAGAACAAGGGATCTAAATATTCACCAACAGTTAAATAAGAAAGTGTGGAAAGATATTTCCATTAAACAGTGACTTCTCACCTCTGAAATAGACTGTCATTTCAAAAAAAAGCAGTGTGATACATTATCTTTATTCAAATGGGAAATGGGCAGTTGGAGGGATATTCAGTAATTCACCCCTGGCTTAACTGTCCTGGCTTTCCTTGATGGAGAGAGTTCCCTCCGAGCATAAGTACTGGAAATACATAAATGGTTGCAAGGTTCAATTGCCTTGTATTTCATATGCTCTTATGATTCTAAGACAGACGTTAGCTAATGAAAGAGTATAGATTATTTGAGATCTACTGGTTCTCACATTGATCTTGCAAACAGTTCTTTAAATGTCTCATTGTCAAGTGTTAGGAGGGTCATTTTGGGACTGAGAAAACCAAAGCAAGAGTTTTAGACAGGTTTTACTAGCCAAATGTTATAAGAGTGTAAATGAACAGTCCTGTAACTCAGGCTGCTGGATGGCTTTGATTCTTAAGCCTATAACTGAGATCTTCCTCAAGACTCTTCCAATGAACATTGAGCATGTGTTGGTCGGGCCCAGCAGTGGACAACAATGTTTCTTGGTAGTGCTGAATTATGCAACTCAGTTTTCCCAAAGCTGCCACAACCAGAAAAGCCAATTCTGTGGCACTCAACAGGAAAGGGGTTTTGTTATTCTCTTGGGTAGGGATATCTAAGGAAATGTTGAGGATAATAATTTTCTTATCCTGCCAAGTGCTTCTGTGTTCTTTTAAACTGCTGCTTGTTTGTGATAGTTTCAATGCATTTAACAACAAAGATAAGTCACATTTTTTTTTCTTGATCCCTGACAAGTGTTTCAACTTTTAGGGTTGTTTTACTGATGATGTAGTTACTCAAGGAGGCCAAACTCCCAAAATTACTATAATGCATGCCTTGGTAATCAGTTGTAGGCCATTCCTTTGGCACCAAGCATTTGTATCTGTTAGACCCTCATGAAGGATGTTCTCATCTTAAGGGGATTCAATAACTGTTCCCAGTTTGCAATCATCTGCAAACTTGGTGAGCCAGATGACTTTGATGTTGGCTTTGACCTCTTAAAAGTAGATGTCAAAGAGGACTGGCCTCAGCACAGAGCTCTGAGGGTCTCCACTGGTGAACAGCCTTTTTGTAGAGGTGATCTCATCAATCTTAACCGCATGGTTCCTATCCATGAGTGAGCTATCTATCTATCATCTTATAAAGAGATTTATGCCTAGTTTCATAAGTTTGTTGACAATGTCTAAGCTGGGTACTTTATCAAATGCTTTAGCCAGATCTAGGTAGGCAGTATGCAACTCTTTCCCCAAATCCATTGTGTTAGTGACCTTTTCAAAGAAGTCGACCAAATTCAGTAAGCCTGAGCTTCCGTTGACAAAGCCAAATTGTGATGGGTCTAGTCTCTGGGGGTCACCTATGCCCTTGTTAATAATTTCTATGATAATTCTTTCTATGGCTTTGCAAATAAGACTAGTCAGACTAATGGGTCACTGAGGATGCACTGGGGATGCACAAGCCAGTGCATTTCTTTGTGCCAGTCTCAAGCCCGGATAAATGGGGAGGGTTGTGTCAGGAAGGGCATCAGGCGTAAAACTTCGCCAAATCATTTTATGCAGTCACCAGTAAATATTTCCATACTGGATTGGTCGAGGCCCAGGTTAACATGACCCCCACCAGTACTGTTAGCCAACAGGGTGCTGGCGGAAATTGGGCTACTGTTGGCCGAAGGAGGAGAAAAGGCGGAAGGCATGGCCGAAGGCAGGAAGAGAGGAGAAAGGCTAGGACTGTGGTAGTGAGGGTCGGAACTTTGAATGTTGGCAGTATGACTGGTATAGGGAGAGAGCTAGCTGATATGATGAACAGAAGGAAGGCTGGTATATTGTGTGTGCAAGAGACCAGATGGAAGGGGAGTAAGGCTAGGTGTATCGGAGGTGGGACCAAATTGTTTTATCATGGTGTGGATGGGAGGAGAAATAGCATAGGAGTTATTCTGAAGGAACAGTATGCTAAGAGTGTTTTGGAGGTGAAAAGAGTGTCAGATAGAGTGATGTTTATGAAGCTAGAAACTGATGGTGTAATGATTAATGTTGTTAGTGAATATGCTCCACAAGTTGTGTGTGCAATGGATGAGAAAGAAAAAGTTTGGAGTGAATTGGATGAATTGATGATGACTGTACCTAAGGGTGAGAGAGCGGTAATTGGAGCAAAGTTCAATGGGCATGTTGGTGAAGGGACAGAGGGGATGAGGAAGTGATGGGTAGGTATGGTGTTAAACAAAGGAATGCAGAAGGTCAGATGGTAGTAGATTTTGTGAAAAGGATGGACATGGCTGTGGTGAATACATATTTTAACAAGAGGGAGGAGCATAGGGTGACATACAAGAGTGGAGGAAGCTGCACACAGGTGGATTATATCTTATGTAGGAGGGCCAGTCTGAAGGAGATTGGAGACTGTAAAGTGGTGACCGGAGAAAGTGTAGTTAGGCAGCATAGGATGGTGGTTTGTAGGATGACATTGGTGATCAAGAAGAGGAGGAGGAGGAGTGTGAGGGAAGCACCAAGCATCAAATGGTGGAAATTGAATAAGGGTAATTGTGAGGTGGAATTCAGGGATGAGTTAAGACAGGCACTGGGTGGCAGTGAAGAGTTACCAAATAGCTGGGTAACTACAGCAGAGCTAGTAAGGGAGATGGCTAGAAAGGTGCTTGGTATCACATTGGGACAGAGGAAGGACAACAAGGAGACATGGTTGTGGAATGAGGAAGTACAGGAGAGTATACAGGCAAAGAGGTTGGCAAAGAAGAAGTGGGATTGTCAAAGAGATGAAGAAAGTAGACAGGAGTATAAGGAGATGAGGTGCATGGCAAAGAGAGAGGTGGCGAAGGCTAAGGATAAGGCATATGAAGAGTTGTATGAAAGGTTGGATACTAAGGAGGGAGAAAAGGACCTGTACCGATTGGCTAGACAGAGGGACCGAGCTAGGAAAGATGTGCAGCAGGTAAAGGTGATAAAGGATAATGAGGGAAACATACTCACAAGTGAGGAGAGTGTGTTGAGGAGATGGAAAGAGTACTTTGAGGGGTTGATGAATGAAGAGAATGAGAGGGAGAGAAGGTTGGATGATGTAGGGATAGTGAATCATGAAGTACAATGGCTTAGCAAGGAGGAAGTAAGGATAGCTATGAAGAGAATGAAGAATGGAAAGGCTGTTGGCCCAGATGACATACCTGTGGAAGCATGGAGGTGTTTAGGTGAAATGGCAGTGGAGTTTTTAACCAGATTGTTTAATGAAATCTTAGAAAGTGAGAGGATGCCTGAGGAATGGAGAAAAAGTGTTTTGGTACCGATTTTTAAGAATAAGGGGGGTGTGCAGAGCTGTAGTAACTACAAAGGGATTAAATTGATCAGTCGCAGCATGAAGTTATGGGAAAGAATAGTGGAAGCTAGGGTAAGAAGGGAAGTGATGATTAGTGAGCAGCAGTATGGTTTTATACTGGGAAAGAGCACTACAGATGTGTGATGTTTGCTCTGAGAGTGTTGTTGGAGTAGTACAGAGAAGGTCAGTAGGAGTTGCATTGTGTTTTTGTAGACTTGGAGAAAGCATATGACAGGGTGCCTAGAGAGTTGTGGTATTGTATGAGGAAGTCAGGAGTGTCAGAGAAGTATGTAAGAGTGGCACAGGATATGTGCAAGGGTAGTGTGACAGCAGTGAGGTCTGAGGTGGGAGTGACGGATGCGTTTAAGGTGGAGGTGGGGTTACATCAAGGATCAGCTCTGAGCGCTTTCTTATTTGAAATGGTGATGGACAGGTTGACAGATGAGATCAGACGGGAGTCCCCGTGGACTATGATGTTTGCAGATGACATTGTGATCTGTAGTGAGAGTAGGGTACAGGTGGAGGAGACCCTGGAGAGATGGAGATATGCTCTAGAGAGATGAGGAATGAAGGTCAGCAGGACTAAGACAGAATATATGTCTGTGAATGAGAGGGAGGATAGAGGAATGGTGAGGATGCAAGGAGTAGAGGTGGCAAAGGTGGATGAGTTTAAATACTCGGGGTCAATAGTTCAGAGTAACGGTGAGTGTGGAAGAGAGGTGAAGAAGAGAGTACAGGCAGGATGGAGTGGGTGGAGAAGAGTGTCAGGAGTGATTTGTGACAGACGAGTACCTGTAAGAGTGAAAGGGAAGGTCTACAAGAGGGTAGTGAGACCAGCTATGTTATATGGGTTGGAGACAGTGGCACTGACAAAAAGGCAGGAGTTTGAGCTGGATGTGGCAGAGTTAAAGATGTTAAGATTTGCACTGGGTGTGATAGGTTGGACAGGATTAGGAATAAGTATAATAGAGGGTCAGCCAAGGTTGGAAGGTTTGGAGACAAAACCAGAGAGGCAAGATTACGTTGGTTTGGGCATGTGCTGAGGAGGGATGCTAAGTATATTGGGAAAAAATATGCTAAGGATGAAGCTACTAGGTAACAGGAAAAGAGGAAGGCCAAAGATAAGGTTTATGGATGTGGTAAGAGAGGACATGCAGGTGGTTGATGTGACAGAGCAAGATGCAGAGGACAGAAAGAAATGGAAACAGGTGATCCACCGTGGCGACCCCTAATGAGAACAGCCGAAAGAAGATGATGAGACTAATGGGTCTGTAGTTACCAGGATCTGTTAAAAGTCTTCCCTTATAAAGGGGGATGACTGTTGCTGTCCTCCATCCTCATGGCAGAAAGCCTGTTTTAACACTATAGTTAAACAGTGATTCCAGGGATCCTGATAAGTCCAAAGACTGTTCAAGAGGCATCCTGGGATGTTATCAGGGCATACTGAGGCCATGTTCTTGGCTTAGTGACCACAGCCAGTACATGCTCTCTAGTTACAGTTGGAGGGGTTATGTTCAGGGGTAGCTCATGCTATCGGATTCAGACTGCAGCCCTCCCACCTAGAAAAAACAAAAGAAAAATCTGCAAAACAAGAAAACAAACATGGAAGAAAAAAAAAATCACAAGTCCTGACTCATCTGCACGGACACATTAGAGACCTCAGACTGCCTTTATCAGCAGTCTGGATAACGACAAAGAGGTACCCAGCTATCATTGCTGTGAGATACTCAGGAATCTGTGCGGTGATGACCGCACAGAACAGAGGAGCTCCGGACTGCTTCAGCTGCAGGCAGAACCAATGAGGAGGACTGAGGGGTGAGCTGCTCTCACGGGACTTTCATTGCGCAGGCTTTGTTTGTGGATTACTGCTGGACAAAGGCTTGAGGTAGGTGGTTGCTGGCTGGATTGTGGGCTTGCTTTGTTTGTGTAAACTGGACAGGTGTTTGGTCACTGGCTTGCTTTGTTCATGAACAGGTAAGACATTTATCTACAGCTGGTAAAGGACGTGTGTGTAATGCCCCAGTTACTATATACTGGTGGCTAGAGAGAACAAATGGTGGTGGGTAGAGATACTCAGGCTTGAACCCTGTACCTTGGATGCAGGTGGTAAGGACCTGAATTCCCTATCCACCACCATTTCTAAAAAAATTTGCAGATTTTTGCCTCATATTTGTTCTCTTCCTCATAAAATCTGTGGTTTCTGCATCTACATTTTTCCTTGCAAAGTCTGTAGTGCAGTGGTGCACTGATAGCATTGTTGTCTCACAGTTACAGGTTATCTGCTTTGATTCTTGTCTGGGGTGCCTTCTGTGTGGTGTCTGCATGTCCTCCCATCTTACAAAGATGTGTCTGGCATTTCTCCCTGCTCTGCTGAAAATTGTCTTTTGTTCCAAGTCAGACTAGTTTCCTGGTTAAATGTTTAAAAATAACAGGCATTTGAATTTCAGACTTCATATTCTTCAGAAAGTACATGGTAACACACAACTGTTTATTCTAGCAGTTGTCTAAGTTTATAACATGGACATTTGAAATTTGTCCCTATTTTTGGGACTGCATTCCCCCATTATTGGCTTCGTCCAGGTATTTTGTGCTAAGGTTGAGAGTTATCTATGGTGAGAACTGAATTCATTGAATGTTTGGGGGCTGTATTCCCCCCATTACTGGCTTTGTCCACATGTCTTTTTGCTAAGAGGATGAGAGCTATAGTGAGAACTGAATTCATTGAATATGTTTGGGGGCTGTATTCCCCCATTATTGGCTTTGTTCAGGTGTTTTGTGCCAAGAGGTTGACAACTATGGTGAGAACTGAATTGACTAAATGGTAGCCATTTAAGTTCGTCTTCCTGTCTTTCACAAAACAGCTGATTTGGCATAGTGGTATGTTTCTCTGATTGTTTTGCACAGCGTCCCCTGGGTTAAAGATGTGGCAGTGAAATGTATGGTGGTAACACAGCATTTTATTCTAGCAACTTTCCAACATTATACAAGCAATGTTTAAAATGTGTCCCTGGTTTTTGGGCTTTTGTCCCCACCAATAAATTTCGGCTTTTTCCAGATTTCTTGTGATGCAAAGTTCAGAGATACAACTGCATGTCGAGTAGATTTTACAAGGAGCTGAGAGCTGCAGGGGAGCAAAACTTTAGTGCTGCTTATTTTAAATCTGCTTGCATTGTTAATAGCCCAACAGGTAGTGTACTTGCTTTTGATGCAGAAGGCTGTGGGTTCTATTCTCTCAGTAGATAGATGCATTGCTGATATTGTACTGTGTTGTAAAGTGGGTGGATGCTACAGTCATTTTTTGGCAAAGATACCTAGAGTAGTAACTATGAACCTGTTATGAGTTTGCCATACAGTCCCTATTGTGATATTACTAGCTCATCACTTTTTTTTTAATGCATGCAACATAGGCAATTTATTCCTCAAGGGCAACAGGCGCTTTATTTGTAGATGAATAAACAATGACATATAAAGTTGTTTGCTAGCAGCAACCTCTTCATTGTTACAGATTTCTTTAATGTGAAATTATTTAGATGACTTTTACTACTTCAGAGATTGTGCATATTTACTGATACTGGTGGACTGTAGAAGGTTGAGTAGACTTTTATGATGGAAATGTTCTGAATTGAGTAGTTTTGTCATTGGTGCATGCATTTTGTTTCATTGTTTACTGGAAAAATGTTCAAAACAATAAATTTAAAATGCCATCTAACAACTGTACTGTATTGTACAAGGAATATAATTTAGTACAATCAGGAAGGTGTATCAAAGAGCACATGTATGTTTCATGTGCAAGGGGCCTATGATTTGAAAACAGCCCAAAGTTAATCTTTATCTGCCACTGGCAACATGTATTTTCTTTGAATGTGGGTTTCAATGCTGTTTCATTGAATGTGAGTTTCAAGGGTAGAGAAGTTTTAATGCTAAGCCTGTTTTCATTGTTAGACTGCATTGCTTTGTTTAGCAGATGTCTCAGTGTTTGTGCTGTAAAATGCAAAATAAAACTTTCAAATGAAATCCAAATTATCATAGAAGTAAAGCAGTATACACATTAGTCTTTATGGTAAATGGAGTGAAATAGTCAAGTAATGGATCATTGGAATGGCTGCAGGGGGGAGAGATCCATTCGACCATGATTATGTGAGGGAGAAGGGCGGCAAACTCAAAGACAGCTCCAGCTGAACTATACCTCCCAACTGTCCAGATTTTCACAGAATGAATAGATTTTTGCTTCTTATTTTTGGTTTATTCCTCATAAAATCTGTGGTTTTCTAGAAAATCATTTAGGAATTAAGTCAGTAAATAATGACACACTGAGTTTCAGACTTCATAACCTTCAGAAAAATGCATGCTAATGTAAGACCTGTTTCTCTATCAACTGTCTCAGTTTATACAAGAGCAATTTTTAGTACTGTTTATATGTTCCCCCAATATATTTGGCCTTTTCCAGATTTATTGCATTAATAGGTTGAGAGGAATATGCAAATAAATTGCTTTATAGAATTAGGCATAGCCAAACCTCTCAACTGTCCCCAAATTTGGCTCAAAATGTTGCTCTTCCCCTAATAATCCCTCTGCAAAATAGCAATTTTGGAAGAAAACATGGAGGGTTTATAATTAAGAAATAACTGTAATAATCAGAGTTATAGATTACTTTTATTTCAGAAATGCATCTAGATTATTTTATTTTGTTAGCTCCTCAAGTTAGCAGTACTAAAATAAAAAAAAAAACGTCCCTTCTTTGACAGGTTCCCAGCTGTTTTGTGTGGCTATTTTATATTTTTGCATCACATTTTTGGTCCGTTTTTCATAAAATTGTGTTTTTTTTTGGCAAATTAGTGGTAAATCATTAAAGACTGAAGTTAAAAAATAATGACAGACATTTGAGTTTCAGATTTCATGTCCTTCAGAAAATTCATGCTAATGCAAGACCTACTATTCTATTATCTTTCTAAGTTTATAAGAGCAATATTTAAAAAATGTCCTTATTTTTGGGCCTCTGTCCCACTTCTATGTATGGATTTGTCCAGATTTCTTGCTCTGAGGTTGAAAGGTATGACAAATGTGTCAGGGCCATCACAGTCAGACAGAGACATTTCAAATTGTGACATACTTGTTGCACCCCACTCCCCCATGTAGTGACTCTGGATGTGTCCAGGCAAGGCAAGGAGCAGTTATGTAGTGTAAATGTGCAGGGTAACCCCACATCCAAGGTAAACACAAGTACTAGAGTGGCTTTTCATCTGTCCTTGATTTTTGCAGAATGGTCTGGTTTCTGTCATATTTTTGTACTGTTGATCTATGCTTATTACTCAGAAAGTGCCTGTTGCTCTGTGTTTTAAGTAGCAATGCTTTAATGACTATCAGGTAAGCTTGTCTGAGATCATAATATGCAAGTAAGCTTTAATAAGCATACTGTTAAAGAATTGCCAACATTGAAAGCCTTTCTGTTGTTGCTATGTAGAGAATACTTAACTATATAATGCATAAAGTTGGGTATTGAAATGCATATGACAGTATTTGTAATAAAGGACATGATTACATTATTTTAGGAAGTTCATTACACTTGTTGGAGACTTCCAGTGATCTCTGAGGGCTTTACCTGTAAACTAAACAGAATGCCATTCATGTGTGGTCCATAACCTGTACAGTAATCCTTTAAGCAATGTATCTTGAGCTTGTTTCTTGTTTGCTTTTCATTTTTTACTTTGATCATGTTTTCCCATGAAACAAGTAGATAGTTGTCAGGCAGAAGGTCTTTTTTGGGTAAGAAACATTTTTACAAGAGAGGGCATCACAGAGATTGCTACTTTCAGCATGTTACTTGGTACTTTAATAAAGCTGAATATAAATTATAATTAGAATTGCAGTGCAAGGAGAAGCGGTTTGAGTTGAGTGCTGCTTGTTTTTCTTATACTTGATTTTGACTGGCATTCCAGTAATGTATTTAAAAAGTAATTTATTTTTTCATGCCTCACAACCTTTTTGTTTCCATCTAGATTGTAAGTAAGCTGTCATGCAGCCAATGCATTGAAATATTTTTATTCTTTTATACTTTATTTGTCTTGATTGGACTCTCATAATGAGGGTTTGGCACCAAGGGCAGCATATTTAATTAAAGTTAGTTTTTGTGGTTTTGAGCATAGCTCCTCCCCTTTCTAGTTGGCCACACCCCTTCACGTTGACCCCACCCATTCAGTTATCTCCTGCAGCCCTCCTTTGATTTGAAGTCACCAGCCAACACTGGTTATGTTTAAGGGTATTTCTTGAGAGATGTTTGCGATGAGACTGGGGTAGAATTGGAATTGAAATTGTTAGTTAGCAGGTTCGCTTTATTGCCAGGCTCAGTTAAGGTGGCACAATTAACCACCAGTTCAGCTCATTGCTGTGTGCAGCCCTTGCATTTTCTGACATAGGTGAAGAGGGCGTTATGGTTATCTTTCACCTGGAAGGCTATGTTAACCTCAAAGTTGGCTTTGTTTAACCTAATTAGCCCTCTTAGTTACCTATTTAGTTTAATGAAAGAGATTTTATCTTTATGGGAATTAGCCTTCCTGATTTTTGCCATAGTTTTATATCCTATTTAATTTGGGATTCTCACCAGAGTGGTTTATTTATGTGGCTAGTTCTTGGCTTACTTCTGGTAATGACATCTGCCTCTATACAGCCATTGACATGGTTGTCCAGATTTTCTGAAAGCAATTCAGAAATGGTTGGTGCATTCTCAGGGTTTGGAGGGGCATTGAATTTTGACAAGCCATCACTTAATAAAAGGTACTTTTTTGGGAATAGTTCCTGTCACTGGTTTTACTGAGGTTATGCAGGTGATTTTGACTTTGAAGGACACAGCTTTATGGTCAGACCTTTCCAGAGAGGATGAGACATGGGGGGTGCAGTGTTCTTCCATATTTGTGGGTATGAGGTACAGTATGTTTAAGCTTCTAGTCAGTGTATTCACTAATTGGCCAAGGATGTTTGTATTTATGAAGCCCAGGAATCTCTGTGCCTGTAGATTTGAGACCATGTGGAATTCCCAGTCTACAGAGGGGTAATTAAAGTTTCCCATGAGTAGGGTGTTAGGTTCGATGATAAGTGTCTCCTGGAGGTCTAAGTATGCACTCTGGGTTTCTTGGGACATGGAAAATGACCTATATTGGGTTAGGATACAGCATGGGATTTTGTCTCTGGTGATCTGCAAATGGAGGAACTCCAGCACGTCATTCTTTTTGACTACCCTAGAAGTACGCTTGTTATTGATGTGTATTGAGACACCTTCACCTTTAGCCCTTGTCTGTGAAGCTATTGGTCTAAAAGTGTGGAAAGTGCTGAAGTCTTGCACTGCTGGGGTACTTCCTGCCACTTTAAACCATTTCTCAATAACCGAGAGGTGTAAATACCCAATTAACCCAAAGGCTTTCCTCCCATGTATAAACTTTTCCTGTGAGCTTCAAACACCTCCACAATGATCATTTTCTAATCACATAAATTCCAAAAAAAATGGGAAGAACACAGGTGTACAAAATTCCAAATTTCACAAAATCAAAACAAAGACCAGTCCACAGAAAATGTCAAGGAAACCACAATTTACTAACCATTTTAATTCCCAGTAGAAAGAACTTCATCAGAATGAAGGTAAACAATGTAACCACCCCCTTTTTATATAAACACGTGACTGACAAATTCATGACAAATAATAGGCTACCAATCTATTACTCCTTGCTTTTAAAATAGGTGCAACAGACAAATGCTCATTAAACTAGGTGGGACTTCAGCATTCAGTAAAATCTGCCAGTGCAGGTCTCTGCTTAAAAGTAAAGTTTCCAAGTCTCCACCCTAACTGCATTTGTCTACCTTCTCAAGTTGAAATAGTAGTGATGTTGTTTATATTATCCTATGTTCACAAACAAAGCATAGACAAAAAAAAATGCTTACATGAGCATCTTAAGTATCAGCAAGCATGACAACACCAGTGCACTCTTTAAGAACATTATACGCAAAAAAAAAAAAAAAAAAAGTTTTTTATTTTTTTATATTTGACAGGGTAGACAAATGCAATAAGGATGGAGATTATGAAACTTTACTTTCAAACAGAAAACTGAACTGGCAGATATTACTGAAGTCAAATCCAGCATATCTCTCAACTGCTTAGCGCAAGAAATCTGGGCAAATCTTATCATAATGGGGGAGGCAAGTGTCCAAAAATAGAAACACTTTTTAAATATTGCTCTTATAAACTTAGAAAGTTGTTAGAATAAAAAGATTTGTGTTAGTGTGCATTTTCTGAAAGCTATGAAGTCTGAAACTCAAATGCATGTCATTGTTTAGTGACTTTAATCCTTAGACCAACCCAGTGATTTCTCAAAAACACAATTTGTATGAGGAACAGACAAAAGTATGAGGCAAAAATCTGGGCATTCTGCGAAAATCTGTACAGTTGAAAGGTATGTGGCACCTAGTTTGAATGAGCATTTGCCTATCGCATCTGTTTTAAAAGCAAGGCATGATAGATTGAACTAATAGCCTATCATATGTCATGAATTTATTACGGGCTTATTTAAAAAGGTGGTAGGTATGTTGTTTACCTTCATTCTGATGACGTTCCTTTTCTAATCACTCCATAATGTATTATGCTGAAGCTGTAAAACCATTCGTCTCAGAACCTCGAAGAAGTAAGATTACGCCTCAGCAAAAATCAAGCTACTTATTTACCTCATACATATATCTCATACAGATGCTACCATGAACAAAAACACTACAAATCACAACACCAACAGAAATGTTTAGTGCTTGGTTATTCTATTGTCAGACACACTGACTCATCACTCACAAGGCTGGACAAGGACAGGATTACAGTGAGTTGTCCTGCAGGTGTCAGAATCTCTGACATTACAAGGGCCCTATGGACCCTAACTCTTGACAAATAAAACTACTACATAATAGTGATAGAGGTACATGTGAGGGTGAATGACCTGAGCTATAAAACCCTGTGGGATATGCATAGAGACATCTTAGAACTTTCTATATATGGCCCAAATGCAGGTAAGACACTATTCCTGAGTAGAATCCTTCTCTTATCATGAATGATGCTTCAATGCAAAGAAAAGCTGTTGTCATTCAAGGAGGATACTGTATGTGTCAGTGTGGGACAAGGTGCTCCACAGAACAGCTTGCTTCATTAAAGATGACCTGCACCTGTCACTTCACAAATTTTGCATACTGCCTAAATCCTTTGTTACCCCCTGTACATTTTGTAGGCCTTTTCCAAAGGAGTTAACATTTCAGTCCCAAAAATCGAATCATATTATGTTAGATCCTCTCATGCCAGAAGTCTAAAGAATAAACAGCTTCATCTTGATGCTCTCCTGCATTTGGAAAATAACCATGTCTGTTTAGTTACTGAAACTTAGTTTAAATGTAAAGAGATCACTCTTTGTATATCAGGAATTTTGCACTTTTCATGCCTTCAGACCCAATGACAATTTGATGGAGTTTCCATATTTGTCTATGAATATATTACCTCCAGGCAGATCTATAGGGACCTACAAATTCAACTCACTGAACAGATATATCTAGATTTGATTAATTATCAGTTAATAGCTTGTAAGAGAACACCTTCCTTGTCCCCTGATGACTATGTAATATTCCTCAGTGATTGAAATGATCTCCCTGTCAGTAAATACTCTATTTTGAGTGATGTTAACTACATTTCACTAAACTAGGTCATCAATATCTTAAATGTTGAATATGCCAAACTTTTTATATTTAATAAACAAAAATTCCCTTCAGTAGTTGGTTAATAAACCTACTAAAAGACACAGCATTCTTGGCCTGAGTCTTACAATATGGTTGTGTCTTGCAGTACTCCTCTGGAATCTCCTTCCCCAGTAAAATGTGACCATAAATTTCATCCCCTTTAAACTTGCAAAATGTCCTTCAGCAAATCCTGCTGAAAGTAAGAACTACAAACATTCCTATCTCAATCTATTCTGTAATGAAATATCAAAATTCAGTCACTATTGCTTCTTCCCCGGTGTTAATACAGCATCAAGCTTCAATAAGAAATGTTTTACCCATTCAGAAAACTGCATAGAGCTAGCAGTCCCTAGCAGAACTGAGTATTATGTCAAATTCAGAAACAAACTACCTTGATGCTCCACCACAAGAAATAACCACAAACAAAAGAAACACTCCTTAATTCATTTTTTAGATCCAAAATCTCAATTTTCAAGGATATCAAAGGCAAAAACTGAAGGGCACTATTGGATCAACTAAAGGAGCCCATATACTTAGAATGGCCTCTGAAACCAATGACAATTTCTTTAGCTGTATTAGAAAACTAAAATAAAATCCTTACATTGCTCAGAACTTATTCATAATGACACCTCCTATTCTAACCCAACAGATATTGCTAATATCCTTGCAAACAAATTTAGTTCCAACTTCACCCCCTTGACTCCAAATTATCTGATAAGATTGTTTAATGAAAGTGTTAATTAGGACCAAAAATACTTCATCCATGGGACCTGGCAATATACCTGGTTGCCTTATTAATAGTGCTAAACATATCCTTATAGACAAACTCCTTTGACTGTTTAACCTACTTTTAACTACTGGTTTTGTCCTTGATGAGGGCTGCATTGCAGAGGTGATACCCCTCTACAAAATTGGCCTTACAATTGACCCAAATAATTACAGACCTATCAACCTTACAAGTCTCATCTGTGAAGTCAAGGCAGGTACTTTCACTAGCCTCATAAACTGTAATGTCAAGAGTCATGTTAGACCTGACACTCAACAGTCTGGCTTTGTGAAGGATACAGTCTGTCTATTTAAACTGGTAAGCTTCTTTGAACAGGTTACAGAGGCATTAGATGGTGGTCATGCAGTGCATGCAATGTATCCTGACCTGGACAATGCCACTGACATTAATCCCCCATGCTGGCATCATACAAAAGCTAAATGCTTTAAACATAGACCCATATGTAGTAAGATGGATATTAAACTGGCTGAAAGACAGAATCCACACAGTGTGAGTTGCAGATGCTTCATCAGAAAGCATGAAAGTGGCAGGCAGTGTCTTCTAGCGCTTAGAGATGGAACCTCTCCTTTTGAATATTTACTTCTCAAATCTCCATGCAGAGAGGACCGCAAACTGAGGGGTTGTTGTGAAGTCACCCTATGACACCCAAATCCTTCAGAATGATCTCCCCCTGTTAAATTCTTGGTGTACTAAAATGGGCTCAAACTTAATGCTAAAAGTTATAGTATTATCACTTTTAGAAGATAAATCATCCTATCATAATGCTGTATAGGCAACACACCACTACAAAATAAAAATGTAGTCAATGACATATGCAGTTGGGGTGACAGCATCCTCTATTTTGACCATCATGCAACAATGTTTGTCAGGAAATCCCTTTATTTAGCCCAGATAATTGCCAAAGGAATATCATTGAGGTCTAAAGTGGTAATCGCTCCCTTATACTCAGCATTGATCAGGCCAATTATCAAGTACAATACCCCTTTGGGATGTATCTCCGTAAAGAGAGACTACCCCTCCTATGGAACAGGCTTCCCATCCATGTGAAGCTGAGTTTGTCTATTACCCATGTGAAGACTGGTAGAGAAGGGTGAAGGCTGCCAGCCTACCCAGATAGAATAGTGCAGATAATTCTGTCATTTGTAAATATAAATGTAAACTACAGGCTTGTTGTCTTAAATGTAAAGAAATGCTGTTACATGTGGAACTGGAAATAAATGTGACAACAATGCACTCTACTGACCAAAGTAAAGCATGTGGTGACCCTTTGAAGTAGACAGTGGTGGCAAAAAGTCTAGATGAAGAAATTCTTTCTATTGTTTTAATCAAGAGTTAAATTGCTAGACTTAAACATGCAAATGTATTTTTATTGCTCTGTTCCTGACCAACTGCAAGATAACAAAAGGGAAATGTTAAGAATGTAAATGCAGTTAATATGTAGCCTGGGAAAATGAAAAAGAAGGATGTAATATTTATCAGAACTGCAATAGCAATTTAAACAGAGAGAATCAGAAGGCATTAAGCATTTTTGTCTTGATCATCCAACTCACAGCACTCTGCCTGTTTTCTTATGTAAGTTATCTTAGGTTTGTGTTTTCTTTTAGGGATAGCTAGAAGCTAGAAAGATTAGACTAAGTGTTTTCTGTGATGTCAGAACTGTACTACTGAATTATTTTAAGTATTTCTGTGTTATCTCTGAACTCTTGACTAGCACTGATTGTGTAGTAGAAAGTATTGTCTTGTGGTTGTAATTATTTATTATTAAATATTTTAAACCCTTTAAACTGTGGCTGCTTTGTGTAGAGATAAGTTAAGCTCTAGAGTACATTGCATATTTATAGAGTTTACTGTCCAATGTATTCTAATAAGCCTTGAAACTGTTTAGTCATACTACCAATTGGATAATAATATTGCACAGTAATAACTGGACACCATTTTAATGGCCTTTGAGTAGCTGATAAATATTAGCTGGGTGGTGGCAAGTGGTACTACTGTATAGTCTGGGTAAAAGGGGCACAGCTGGAGATCCTGTGCCAGCCTTCCCCAGGAGTGTCTGTGTGGTTGTATAAACTTATCTCAAAGTGTGTGTGTGTCAGCTACTTGGGCAGGGACATGAAGCACTGGTTGGACAGAGAGGGTGGTGGAGATTTTAGCTTGCTCAGCTAGGCTGAGATCTGGACCCTATAGCTGTGCCAGATGGGGAGTCTTATTGGGGACCTGGAGAGCAAGGGAGCGACCAGCCCCAGACTGACTGTGATCTATGGGTGCTCTTAAGGGAAATTGCACTTTACTGTGTGTATTTGTTATCCTTTCCTCATATATGAAATGCCCTCTCTGGTGCTAGTGGTGAGGACTGAGGCTCCTTGATTGTTGGGCCAGGGCACGGGCATCACATATTAATTGGTGGCAGTGGTTGGGATATCCACATCACATATTAATTCGTTGGCAAATACTAATTGGCTTGTAGTGGTGTGGGTAGAGTGAATCCTGTAGCTTGTGTACAGTGAGCTTTGAATGTGTTTTATACTCTAAATCAGCCACACAGTGAATACTCAAGAGTTCAAATCACAATTGTTTTATTTCTTTTGTTAGCTTAGTTAGTCAGGGTGAGCAGGCAACATGTCAGCAGAGGAGTATGGAAAAGTGACAAGGAGCCAGCTGGTGGAGATGTGCCAAGCTAGGGGACTGGTGCATGAAAACCTGACTAAGGCAGACCTGAATGCAGTCTTGGTTACAGCTGCATCAGAAAACAGCAACCAGGAGTACAGCCAGACTGGCAGTGGATATATAATTCTCTTGGGAGTATGGGCAGCTCAACCTTTCTGCAGTGGACTTAAAAATCCACCTGGAGCTAAAGGGACTTGAGTTGGAGGCCAGACATGTGGAATTAGAAGCAAATGAGAGACTACGATGTTTGCAGGCTGAGGAGAATGAGAAACTGTTACATTTGCAAGCTGAGGAACAAGACAGGAAGAGGTAGCATGAGAAGGAGATGCTGACTCTTTGCCAGAGTCATGGAGGTAATGGGAAAGGGAGTAACTGGGCCCCAGAAGCACAAAAGTTCAGTAAATTTCTTCTGCAGTTTAAAGACAGGGATAATTTTGATAGTTTCATTTATATGTTTAAGAGGGTATGTAAATAGTATGAAGTTGAACAGTTCCTGACCCCCTTACTCCACGGTAAAGCTGTAACTGCTCTGTACAAAATGTCTGACATTGCATGTTTTGATTATACTGCTGTAAAAAATAGTCTTTTAGAACTGTTTAAGCTAACACCGGAAACATATAGAAAAATGTTTTGTGACCATAGATGCAAGGCAGATGAAAGTGTGTGTGAATATGTTGCTGAACTGAGCACTAATTTCCATAGGTGGGTGAGTGGATGTCAGGTCACCACTTTTAAAGGGCTGGCAGACCTTTTGGTGAGGGAACAAGCCCTTAGCATGTTGCCTGAGGACATGAGGATCTGGATAGCTGATAGACAATGTGCTACTTCAGATGAGTTGGGGAAGAAGGGAGACCTATAGCTGGCAAGCACGGCAGCCCTGCACAGGGAGGGGACCCCAGTACTGCTCATGGGTCTAAATGAACCCATGATGGGCAGCACAGACTGCCATAACAGAATCTGCCAGTAGCAGGGGAAGCCACTAGTTTGGGTACATGTCAGGGAGCTAGGGTTAAATGCTTTGAATGCTACCAGTGGGGCCATGTGGCATACAGGTGTCCACAGAGGCAAGGTGGGGAACCAAAGGAGAGGGAGCCAGTAAGTGGGAAAGACAAAATGCCAATAGTAGGTTGTCTTGAGACAACAGGGATACTAAACTACCATCCTGCAGATGTCCTGATAGAGAAGGATTTGGATGAGGCAGTACCATGTGCTTATGCAGTTACATGCAGTCAGGCTAGGAGACAAGCATGTGGATCTGGTAGCCTGGGGGAGACCCAGACAGACTGCATACTTGCAGCCAGGACTGGTGAGGTAGTTACTTCAGGTAGGAAGCTACTCTGTAGTAGTGAAACTTTAGGTGAGCCACAGCTGCTTGTGGGTACTGATGGTCCCTTGGACAGAGTGACTGCAAAGGTAGAGGTGAGTAGTACTACACACGCTGACAGTGAGGCACCACTGTCAGAGGATACCAGACTTCCTGTGGAAGGGGTGCTGGGAAGGGTTACAAGGAGAAAGTTGAGACAGGCTCAGCTCTCAGACTCTACATTGCAAGGCCTGAGGCAGGTATCTAGGGAGGCACCTGATTCTCAAGGAAAGGGGGAATCTGTATACTGGGACAAAATGTTACTATACAGAGAGTGGACCCCTGAAGGAGGGCTAGAAGGTGAGAGAGTACAACAGTTGGTAGTGCCTAGAGCCTACCATCTTGTGCTTCTAGCCATAGCCCATGATATTTCCTTTGTAGGTCATATGGGTATAAAATGTGCAAAGAGGTATATTTTGCAGAACTTCTATTGCCTGGAATTTCCAGAGATGTAACAGGGTACTGCAGGACCTGTGAGCAGTGCCAAAAGGTAGGCAAGGTAGGAGACAAGGTGAGAGCTCCTTTGAAGCCTTTGCCTGTGATTGAGGAGCCATTTCAGAGGGCAGCTATGGATATTGTGGGTCCTCTGATTACCCCATTTTCCACAGGTAACAAGCATATCATAGTGGTAGTGGATTATGCTACACGATACCCTGAGGCAGTGGCTTTGTTCTCCATTGAGGCAGAAAAGGTGGCAAATGCTTTGGTAGAGATTTTCAGCAGGATATGTTTCCCAAATGAAATACTGAAAGACAGAGGTGCCAATTTCATATCAGACCTGTTGGCCTGTCCATGGAAGTCCTATGGGGTGAAGCACACGAAGACCCCCCTACCACCCCCAGACTAATGGTCTTGTTGGCAGGTTAAACTCTACAATCAAGTCCATGCTATGGGCATTTGCAGTAGCTGATAAATATTAGCTGGCTGGTGGCAAGTGGTACTACCGTATAGTCTGGGTAAAAGGGGCACAGCTGGCGAACCTGTGCCAGCATTCCGCAGGAGTGTCTGTGTGGTTGTATAAATTTATCTCAAAGTGTTTGCGTGTCAGCTACTTGGGCAAGGACATGAAGCACTGGTTGGACAGAGAGGGTGCTGGAGATTTTAGCTTTCCCAGCCAAGCTGAGATCTGGACCCTATAGCTGTGCCAGTGGGGAGTCTTATTAGAGACCTGGAGAGCAAGGGGGTGACCAGCCCCGAATTGACTGTGATCTCTGTGTGATCCTAAGGGAAATTGCACTTTACTGTGTGTATTTGTTATGCTTTCCTCATATATGAGATGCCCTCTCCAGTGTTAGTGGTGAGGATTGAGGCTCCCTGATTGCTGGGCCAGGAAACGGGCATCACAACCCAGTTTAATCATGACCTAGACAAGTAGATGGGGAACAGGAAATTTACACCAGGCCTGGCACCCATTTCCCCTAAGCACAAAGGTAGCCTAGAAATGCCTGGCCCTCAACGTCCTATTTGGTTGCAGGACATCATTATTTTTACGGGAAAACTTGGCTAGGCTTAGAAAGGCCCCTTGGATTGTTAGCCTAGTAACAGTCTATGAATCTAAACATATCAAGCAATTAGAAAGACCACAAGGTTCCATACTTTAGGGGTTGGGAGGGTGGCCTAATGGTTAAGGTGTTTGTCTTACAAACACAAGGTGCAGGGTTTGAGTCTCACAAAGGATAATTGGCTAGGCTTAAAATGGCTCGCAAGAGCATTTAGCTTAGTACTAATCTATGAACCTATGAACTAAAAAAAGATCATAGACCTAAAGTCCCTGAGTTACCAACAGAAGCTAGAAGACCTATCCCTTTATTTAGTGTTGTATAGATTTTTGAGGGGAGATCTCTGTCTTGCTTACTATGCCACTAGAGACAAAACTGTCCTGGACATCCTCTTTCTCCACAAGTCCATTATCTCCACAAATACTAGAACCAAAGACCTAAATCTTCACCAACAGATAAATAAAACATGGTGCAAGGACAAGTTTATATTACACCACCTTCCAAACCACTGGAATAAACTTGCCGTATGTGTTAAGCAGTGCTCCTCATTATCTTCCTTTAAACATGAACAACATGGCTGGATGGGATACCCACATTTTTACTGTAGGATTGACTGGTATGGCTGTCATAGAGAAAGCAGGTGTGGCCTGAGGAAGAATACTTGCGAGGTGCGAGTGGTCGTAAGATTCTAAGATCCAGTGGCCTTGGAATATCTATGAGTATATGACCAGGAGACACCCTTTATGTAAAAAAATATGAAGCACCTGAACCAAAGTTTATGGATTAAACAACTCAGACCATCAGTGTTTTAGTGTTTTACCCCTAATTTGATGGATTAGTGGGATTATTCAAATTAATCCTGAAATCGGTGTTGAAGAAAGTAAATGTGCAAGACAAGCAGTATTGAAACCAACTGTTATCTTAGCTAATGTTTTTGATTTGACAGGTACCCCAAGCTTCCAAAGGATTTAGTCTTTTTGAATTATTATATGGCAGAAGACTCCAAGGACTCATATATAGTGAAAGAAACATGGAAAGAAGAAAATATGCCCTTTATGTGAATTACTTGTTACTAGACAGTCCTTGAGAAGAGTCTGGAGTCTGGAATGCATGAGAATACAATGTAAAGTGGTTAATAATGGGCAGAGATGAGCTAACAGGGAGTGTATAACAGAAATGATCAAAATAGAGAGTTTCACAAAGGAGAAAAAATATTGGTTCTGGGCCTCAAATTTTAAAATAAATTCTCTTTGAAGTGGTAATGATCCAGTGATGTCATAGAGTGAATAAAACTAGACAACCAGGAAGGAGACAAGTTAAGCAAATCTATCACATAAAAAGTACTTCAACCTTGGAGGGAGGCACAAGTAAGCATGTAGGAAGTCAGTAAGCATTACAGGAAGGTTTCTGGGCCCCAAATTTTAAAATAAATTCTCTTTGAAGTGGCAATGATCCTGTGACATCATAGAGTGAAAAAAACTAGACAACCAGGAAGGAGACAAGTTAAGCAAATCTATCACATAAAAAGTACTTCAACCTTGGAGGGAGGCACACGTAAGCATGTAAGAAGTCAGTAAGCATTACAGGAAGGAGTGCACCTTTAATCCCTCCTAATCCCTTCAGTAGTATCAAACAAAACCCTCCCTAAGCATCAAAACAGGAAGTTCATAGGTTCACAGGATGATTTATTTATTTATTTATTTGACATTTGTTTACCGGGGTGGTCTGACTGGGTCTACAGAACCCATTTTCAGCAGATGCCCTGGGAGAAAAGCTCCACATACAGTGCAATAAAAAATACGGTAACATTCAATACAGCACAAATCACATTAGAAATACTATACAAGATAAGCTGAAAGAACAAACTATGTTACAAGATGTTACATTATATATTACACATCTAGATGATTCTATAGAGTTAAAAACATTCTAGACAATAATAGTCACTCTCACTGTACATGATGTAGTGTCCAAAAAAATAGTATGTAGGAAGGGCAATCTGTGACATTGACTGCTATTCTCCATGAATAAATAAATAAATAAATGAATGAATAAATAGAATGTTAGTTTCAGTTAGGAAAATAATAGCCAGAAAGTTAGTGATACAGAAAGATAGTGAGAGTTAATAAGAATAGAAGCAATACAGTCTGAACTGTAGCTTAAGGATATGGTATAGAAACAGAGGAGGAGTTAGCAGAGCCTTAGGATCTTGCAGACTGTGAAGGATTGAAATGTGACAGAAGAGGAGGATGAGGCTAGTGTGGAAGAAGATGAAGTGCTGAGCATCAGGCAGGCGTTATGCAGGAGCAGAGCCATGTCTTTTTGAGATGATTTTTTAAAGAGGCTTTGAAATGGGTTAGGCCAGGAATAGACCTGGTAGCTAGAGGTAGTGAATTCCAATGTGTAGAGGCAGAGTATGAATACAGAGAGTGACCTGGTTTTCTTGTGGGTTTTGAGATAACTAAGAGATTTTGGTCTTCTCATCATAGGGATTGATTTGGTGTGTAAGGTATGACTAGATTGGCTAGTGCAGGGTAGGCAGTAGGCTTAAAAATAAGGTTGTGTAAAGTGGATAGCTGAATAAAAGCAAGTTGGTTGGGGAGTTCAAGCCAGTTTAATTCTAGGAGTGGTTTACAGTGGTGTGTGTGATATATAGAGTTTGTGGCAAACATTGCAATTTTGTTGTAGCACTGTTCCATCTTGTTTATGGTAAGAAGTTTGTAAGTTAGTTGGGATAGGGGCACCATAAAGAAGGGATGGAAGTAAAAATGTTTTTGCAAGGGTTGTTTTGGTTGCTGCAGTAAAGAAATGCTTGTTTCTATATAAGAGTCACAGTTTTTGATGAGTTTTCTTTATATTTTGCTGTATATGGGGGTCAAATGAAAGTTTATTGTCAATAACTCTTAGAAGTTTGGTTTCCTTCAATATTTCTATGGCAGTGTTGTCAGATGCAAGTATGTTAAAATGATAAGTGACAGGGGAGATATTCTTGGGATGAAAGAGTACTAGTTTTGTCTTCTTCGGATTAAGAAAGAGTTGGGCATTTTGTAGCCAGGATTCAACTGCAGTAAAGGACTGTTGAGTTTTTGAAAGTAGGTCTGGCAGTGACTGAGCAGTACAGATTATGGTGGAATCATCAGCGTATTGAATGAGGGTCACAGTGTGAGAGGCAGTATGAAGGTTGTTTGTGAAAATGTTGAAGAATAGTGGTCCTAGGATGGAGCCTTGAGGAACTCCAGTAGGGTTGTGGAGAAAGGGCAAGAGTTCATTGGACCATTTCACTGCTTGTATACAATCCTTGAGGTAGCTCTGAAACCATTTTACTGTGTTATGTGAGAAGCCCAAGTTAGACAGTGTGTTCAAAGGTAAGGGGTGAGACACTGTGTCAAAGGCATTGGAGAGGTCAAGAAAAACTGAGGCTGTATAGCATCCTGCATCTCTAGTCTTGTTTATGGTGTCTGTAAAAGATAATAGGGCAGTAACTGTGCTGTGGCTATGTCAGAAGCCATGCTGGGTTTTGGATAAAAGATTGTTTTTTAACAGATATTGCATTATCTGCTGATGGGTACCCCACTTGAGAATTTTGGATATAGGTGACAACATGGATATAGGACAAAATTTGGATAGATCAAAAGAGTTGCTTCCTTTGTGGATGGGGGTGATGTGAGATTGTTTCCATATGGTAGGTACTTCTGATTCAGTTAAAGACCTATTTATAAGGATAGGTAGACAATTGAATTTGCAGCCTGTCTGAGGTAGTATGGTGGAAGATTATCAGCTGAGATACAGCAGGGTTTTCGTTTATGTAGCAGTTTCTTAATGGTGTCAGTAGGTATGGGCTGAAATGAGAATGGGGTTTGCATGACATTTTGTTGAGTAGGGGGGTAATTAATGACAGGGTTAGAAGTAGTAGATGATCTGGGGTTGAAGTCTGAATAGGTTGAGGGGTGGGGGGGGTCCAGCATTAGGGGTATTAGTTAGTAGGTCTGATATTGATTTTATGAAAAGTGCTTGTTACAGTTTTCGGCTATTTGTGATTGAGGGGTATCAGGTGATAGGGTGTGGTATATTTGTTCCAGGGTTAAGTAGAGAAGATATGGAGTGCCAAATGTTATTGGGGTTAATTTTATGTTGGAGTTGAAGCTGGAAATAATATGACTTCTTATCTTTGTTGATTAGTTTTGTCACTTTGTTATGTAGTGTTTTGAAATTAACATGATTTTGTTCATTTTTGTTCCATATCCAGGTTATCCAGGCTAGGTCCCTTTGCTTCATCAGGTGTTTACATTCCTTAGAGAGCCATGGAGTTGAGTTCTTTTTAATTCCTTTCATACAAATAGAAGCTAGGGTATTAAGTATGTGAAGAAGGTATTATTAAAGTATAGTACAGCATCATTAAGGGGTAGTTGTTTAAGGAGTGGCCAGTCTATTTCATGTAGGAGATTGTTGAATTTATGCTGACAAAAATTAGTTGAGTTCCTAACTGATTTTACAGTGTGTACTCTTAGTTGTTGTGAGTTTGTTCTAAGGGAATATGCTGGCAGATGTTCGCTGAGGGAGCTAGAGAGTGTACCGAAAGAGGGGTAATTGGTGGGGTGGGATACTAGGATTCCAGCTAGAGTGGATGTCAGGTAAGATCTTTGCTGTATCTTGTTGGAGTATTGATAAGCTGAGAAAAAACATATGTATTTATACTATTTGTGGGGGAGAGGGAAGCTATGGTTTGCCCATCTATATTTACATCTCCTAAGATTATTGTTTCAAGGTTTATTGTTTGGGATGTCCAAGATAAAATATCTTCCAACACTGGTATATTAACTGGTGGGATATATATTACCATTATGCAGATTCTTTTTGATATGTTGAGGTTCAATAAAGTGATTAGTACCTCAGCAATGGAAAAGGTGGGTATATTACTGGTATAGGGTGTGATGTTGATCATATAGTGGGTACAGAAGGGCTATTCCCTTCCCCCTTTTTTAGATCTATCCCTTCTGGTTATTGCAAAGTTTGGAGGTATTATTTCTGAGTCTTTTACACCAGGGTGTAGCCATGTTTCTGTAAGGGTTAGTATGTCAGGTTTATTTTGATCAATCCAGGTATGCAGTGATGTAATTTTATTGCATATACTTCTAAGGTTCAGTGTAAGTATGTTTAAATCTTTGGGGTTACTCTTGTGGTTAGGATTAGAGTGTGGGCCAGGGTTAGAATGTATGTCTCCACATTTGAGTAGATAGGTAATGAGGAAAGACTACCATGGAAAGTGTTTTTTATTCCTAGGTGATGGTACTGGTGTCAAGTGTGGTGTCATAGGATGTGAGGAGGCCAATTTGTGGCTTGAATAATATGGGAAGGTATAGGGGAAAAAGCTGGGAGGAGATATGTGATAAGCTGTGTTGTTTATTGGGGTGATGGTTGGAGAAGGTTGTTAATGTGTATTGGTGTGTGGGGGTAAGTGAGGATATAGCTGTAGTGAGGTTGATAATTAAGAGTAAAGAAGCTAGGCAGGATAGGAGGAGCATGTCAACTGTGATAGTGATTTAAAAAATAGTAAAAGTGGTATTCATGTGTAAGAATGTAATATCAGGTGTAAACAGAGATTATGCTATCTTGTGATATGTGTTCAACTTATGGTAAGGTTGGAAATGTTTTGACTTCATGTTCGGCTTTGACAATGTGGTTAAGTGTTTTGCCCTGTGGTTTATGATAAGGAAGGGTGGGGAGATGTAACTGGTCAGTAGTAAAATTATGGTACAATGTTTGAGTGTACAATAGGAGAGAAGGTGGTAAGCCTGGAGTTAATGTAAGACAGTTTGAGGTGGTAATAGTATTGTGATAGTAAAGTAGAATAAGATGCAAAGAATTATAGTAGGGGGGATGAGAATTCAAGGTGATTGATGTAAGGGAAAGCAGATAAGTTTTTTAAATAAAAGTAGGTAAGGTGTGACTGAAATATGGGTGTGGACAAGGTAGTGTTGTATATAATTGAATCATAGGAATGAGAGGGAATGGCTTGCTTGGGATATGGGTAGAGGTGCTGGGGGAGGGTGGGATATGGGGAAAGGACAGAGGGTAGACAAGCATTAATGGATGATTAGTGAGCCTTAATGGAAGAGTAGGCTGATCCTTAGTGCAAAAGGTCACACAAGTAGTTATTTATTTTATTTTATTTGACATTTATTTACTAGGATAGTCTGACTGGGTCTACAGAACCCATTTTCAGCAGAGGCCCGGGGAGAAAAGCTCCACATACAGTACAATACAAATACAGTAAAACTCAATACAGTACAAATCACATTAGAAATACTATACAAAATAAGCTGAAAGAACAAACTTTGTTACAAGAGGTTACATTATATATTACACATCTAGACAATTCTATAGAGTTAAAACATTACAGACAATGATAGTAGGTAACGATACTAGGCTAGTGGCCTGGAGGCCCTATGGGCATCTCCAAGAATGCATGGGTCATGCAATCCCAAATAAATCCAAGTCCCTCTCCACCAAAGGCAAGCATCCTGTCTGGTGGACCTCAGCCATTAACAAATTGTATAACAAAAGAAGGAAGCTACTGCACGACAGAGCAAAATCCCATAAACGGAAGACATCTCTGATCAACACTAGCAGAAAACTACGTTCTCTCATAAAAACATCCAAGGCCAACTTTGAGAGAAAAATCGCTAAGGACACTAAAGATAACCGCAAAGCCTTCTTCAGCTATGTTAGAAACCTGGGCGGAAACCCTCAGATATGCTCAGAGTTAGTTCACAACAACAAAAAATACACTGAACCCACAGATATTGCCAACATTCTGGCTGACAGGTTCAGTGCAAATTTCTCCCCTCCCTCACCCCCAAAAGAAGAAATACTTATCCCAGCTGAATGTAATCTCCCTGTCATCTCAGATGTCCAAGTGAGAGCCGCCCTCAGCAAAGCTAAAAACACAGCATCAATGGGACCTGACGGTATCCCAGGTTGCGTGCTACGTGAACTCCAAGAGGAGCTAAACCCGCACATAAAATGCTATTTAACCTTAGCCTTACTACAGGATATGTACCTGAACACTGGCGTACAGCAGCAGTGGTCCCACTCCACAAAGGGGGTACCTCTACAGACCCTGGGAACTACCGCCCCATAAGCTTAACCAGCCTGGTCTGCAAAGCTATGGAAAGAATCATTATGGAACTCATAAACAGAGACATTGGGGACCTACAGACAATTGACCCCACCCAGTTCAGCTTTGTAAAGGGCAGATCCTGCCTTTTGAACCTGGTTGACTTCTTCGAAACAGTCACTAGAGCCATTGATGAGAGCAAAGCAGTCCATACAGCCTACCTGGACTTGGCTAAGGCCTTCGACACAATACCCCACTCAGGCATCATAGATAAGCTCAACAGCTTAAACGTAAACCCTTATGTCACTAGATGGGTTGCAAACTGGCTAAAGGACAGAACCCATAAAGTTAAAATCGCTGGAGCAATGTCAGACTCAAAGCCAGTCACAAGTGGTGTCCCACAGGGATCTGTCCTGGGACCCCCTCTTGTTCGGCATTTATTTCTCAGATGTTAAAGCAAATATGGGAGAGTTGTGGCTGACAAAGTTCGCAGATGACTGCAAACTAGGTGCCATAGTCGATACACCAGTGGAAACATACATCCTACAAAAAGGCCTCACAGAAACGGACAACTGGTGCCGGAGTCATGGCCTTAAACTAAATGCCAAAAAATGTATAGTCATCCCCTCTGGGAAAAACAAAGTACCCACAAATTATCACATAGACAGCAACCCACTGAGTACGTAAAAAGTAATCAGAGATCTAGGGACCCAAGTCGACAGCGACCTGTCATTTGACACCCACGTTGCCAAAGTGGTTAGAAAAACATTCTACCTTGCACACCTTATCATGAAGGGATTCACATCCAGATCCAAGGATGTCATTGTATCCCTATACTCCTCCCTCATCAGACCCATGATTGAGTACAATGCCCAATTTGGTATGTACCTCATCCGGCACTTGCAACAGCTGGAGAGACCACAAAAGTACCTCACCAAGAGGATCAAGGGTCTCCAACATATGTCTTATTCTGCCAGACTAAAGAAACTCCAGCTCTATTCAGTAACATACCGCCTGCTCAGAGGTGATCTCTGCCTGACGTACAAGGCCATGTCCAATCAGGAACTGATGGACATGCTCCACCTCAAAAAAATCCAAATCCATCAGAACCACGAGAGCTAAAGACTTAAACCTCGGCACAAGTATGAATAGGACATGCTGGAGGGATAGATTCATAACCCAGAGGCTTCCCATGCTCTGGAACAAGATCCCAGTTCATGTTAGGCAGAGCCCCTCACTGACTCTCTTCAAGAGAAATCTTGATGAGTGGATGGGAGATTGTAAGTTTACCCCAGGGGTCACATCTGTGTCACTACTATACAGGGGCACAGTAAACTAATTCTATTATATAAGGGGACCTTCACTGTGTCACTACTAGACAGAAGCACAGTATTCTAAATCTATTCTGTGCATTTTTGTACCATTTCATGGGGTGGCGAAAGCCACATCACTATGGCTAGGCTTACAAATGCCCCAGGGCAGATAGCCTAGTACTAAACTATGAAACTATGAAACTATGAAACTATAAGCCTAGGCAAGAATTTCACCCATGTTTCCACAAAATCAGCACCTGTTTTCTCTGTCCAGCAGGGACACAGGTGGGATCCCAGGGGTATATTTACTGTTTCCCATCCAGTTGTACAGGTTCCTCTTAAAGAGGGCTAGTGAGGTACTCTGCTTGACATGGAGATGAAGTCTATTCCACCAATGGGGGAGTCAATGAGACACAAATCTATTCTGTCAATAAGTTCTAGCAATGTCACGGACCAGGTTTGCATGCATTTTGCATGAGTGAAGTTTGACTTAGATATGCAACAACTCCACCAAGGCTGAGTCTGAGATTTTCTTGTATGCCAGACACAGATCACGTCTGAGGAGTTTGTATGAGACTGAGTAGAGGGGCAGGGCTTTTAGCCTATCTGGATAGGATAGGTGTTTGAGACCCTGGATTTTCCTGGTTAGGAACCTCTGTGGTCTCTCCAACTGCTGCATGTGCTGGGCAAGGTACATGCCAAAGGGGGCATTTGTACTCGATAATGGATCTGATAAGGGAGGAGTACAGGGATGTTATGATCTTCTTGTTCCTGGATGAAATGCCCTTACTTATGAGCTGAGCCATGTAGAAAGCCTTCCATACAACGGAGGCAATGTGATGGTCAAAAGTCAGGTTGCTATCAAGATGGGTGCCCAAGTCCCTCATGACTGATTGCATGCTTAATATGTTGTTATTAATGTGATAATTAGTGGGGATACCTCTCATCTGTCCCTGATTTTCAGGGACATCCCTGATTTTGACACAAATTTTAGCTCTGGCCCTCTTAATCCCTCTAAAAACTGGTAACTTTTGGAGACATGGTGGTAAGTTACACTTAAAAAATAATGATAATAATTAGAATTACAGACTTTTTGTACTTTAGAAAATGTATTTTAATTTGCATGTTCTTATTCTGTTAACATCTCAAGTTAGCAGCACTGATATTTTAAAAAGTGTCCCTGGTTATTTCTGGATTTATCCCTGATTCTGTTGAGACTTGCCCCTATTTAGATGAGAGCTACGGGCCTGACGCCATTTTCCCCAAAGGGGATAATGATGCATTTCTTGGCATTTTGTTTGAAGCCATGCTTTTGGAATTAATCATTAGTTTGGGTAGGGCCCTCTTGGAGGATGTTCACATCACTAGGGGAATTTATGACAGTGCCCATCCTTTAGTCATCTGCAAACCTGGTCAGCCACAGAACACTGGTTTTGGCTTGTACCTCAGTAAAGTATATCCCAAACAGTAGATGCTCCAAGACCGATCCTTGAGGTATTCCACTTGTTATGGGTCTACTACTAGATGTGACTTCCCCTATTTTGACTGAGTGGGTTCTATCAGTGACCCAGTTAGCTACCCATCTGGTAACATACAGGTTGACACCTAGCTGGGAGAGTTTATCTATTATGCCCAAGTGGGAAATAGTGTTGAAGGCTTTGGCTAGGTCAGGGTAAGTGTGTGCACTATCTTCCCCTCATCCATGGCTTTGGTGACTGTTTCAAAGAAGATGACCAAGTTTAACAGGCATGGTTTCCCTTTGATAAAACCAAACTGCGTGGGATCAAGCATTTGGAGGTTGCCAATGTCCTTGTTTATAAGGTGCGTGATAATGCGTTCCATGGCCTTTCAGATTAAGCTAGTTAGGCTGATGGCCTATAATTGCCTGGGTCGGTGGCGCTCCACTTTTGTCTAGAGGGATGACAGTGGCTGGCCTCCAATCTGCTGGGACGAAGCCAATGCACAGACCTTGGTTGAATAGGGTGCCTAGTGGTGCGGAGAGCTCTTGCCTGGCTTCATGTAGGACACAGCCAGAGATGTTGTCAGGTCCCACGGAGGCTGTATTTTTTGCCTTTGAGAGGGCGTTAATGACCTGCTTACTGGTGATGAGGGAGGGGGCAAGTGCTGGAGATATCCTGGTTTACTAATCTGGGTGACGGGGGGTGAAGTTTTCACTGAACTTGTCTGCCAGCAGGTTGGTTATACCTATGGCATTTGTGTATGTGGTATTCTTAACCACCAATTCAGAGCAGATTTGGGAGTTACCTTTGAGATTGTGGACATATGGGAAGAAGGTCTTGTGATTGTTCTTAGTGGATATTGCCAATTTATACTTGAAATTAGCCTTAGAGGATTTCACTAGTGACATTATTTGCTTGTTCAGACAAGCAAATGCTTCCAACTTGGTACCTGCTCCTTCTTGGTCTTGGAGAGCAATTTTTTTCCTTTTATCATAGAGTCTGTTTATTGCTGCTATCCACCAGACAGATTTACTCATCTTTGAAGAAGATGATTTGGTCCTGTCAGGTATTGCTGAGTACATGCAGCTATGTAGGTGCTTATATAGGTTTTTGGTGTAGGCTTGGACATTAGTGCTGCTGAAGGGATGGTGGCTGTGAGGCTGCTTATACCCGCTCTCAGGATGATGTAGTCAGCTTTGGAAAAGTTTTTTGTTCAACCCTGGCAAAGGGGGGGGGGGCAGGGGAGATGGTGACTTCAAAAGTGATAGCTTTATGGTCGGATCCCACCAAGGAGGATGACACTGTAGGGGTGCTACAGTGGCTGCTCATGTTGGTTTGTACCAGGTCCAGGATAATTTCACCTCTTGTGGGGGTGTCGACCAACTGATCCAATGCATTGGCATTGAAGAAGTTGAGGAATCTCTGGGCGTTCGTGTTTGAGCTAGAATAGGTCTTCCACTGTAAGGTTGGGTAGTTAAAATCACCCAGGATCAGAGTAAAGGGTTGAATCTTGATGGATTCAAGTAAGTCCAGATAGGTGGAGTGGGCCTCCTGAGTCATGGTTGGGGGTCTGTATGATTTGAATAGGTGTTCTGTCAACAGTTTACTGCACCTGGAGTGTCACCTGTGCCTCATACTGTTTGACCAGTCTGGAGGCATGTATGTCTTTGATAAATATTGAAACTCCACCTCCTTTGGCTTTGTAGCCCTCCATTTGGGATCTGAAAGTATGGGTAGGACAAGTAACCTGGTAAGGCTGAGGTGCTGTCCACAACTCTGAACCAGGTTTTAGTGACTGCACAAATGTCAGCATCTTCCAGGGAGAGAAACGTTTGCAATGAGTGCAGTTTCATGTTAAGACTCCTAGGGTTTAGCAGCATGACATTTAAATTTCATTTAGAAGAATTTTTCATGTTGGTAAGTTTGTCCTCATGACTTTGCTTAAAAAAGGCACTATGGGGAAGGCAAGAGACTTTGCCAGAAGCCTGAAGCCCAGGGTAGACAGATGAAGGCCATCACTGGCAAAGCATCATGGTCTGTCAGTCATGTCCTCCCAGACTGGATCCCCTTGGAATGACAACAGAAACTAAACCAATTGTTAAAGTCAATCATTTTCTATTTGTACTGAGGCATCATTCTGGGTGATGGTAGAATGCTGCTTAAAGCTAGGGACATACCTGCCTGGGGCACATATTCAGTGAGCTTAATCATGTCTCTTTTCAGAGAGGTACATCTCAAGTCATTCACACCAACATGGACAGTACCTGTTGTTGAGAGACTTGAGTGCATAGTGATATGGTGGATTCTAGCACCCGACAAGCAACATACTGTGACGTTCCCCTTGTATAGCCTAGTGAGGGGCATATCTGTGTGTCTTATGATAGAGTCTCCTTTGACTAGTATGTTGGGCTCGTGGCTGGCCTTAGAGGTTGTGAGACACAGGCACGTGTATTCTGCATAGTGCTTGGTGCCATGGGTTGTGATGTGCGTGTGTGCTTTAGCCTCAGAGGTTGCTTTTGTTTAGGTATGTTTTTGTTGAGAGCCTCCACATATGTAGGAATGTACTGTACAGGTGTGGGTGGTGTTACAGTTGCGGTGTTTGTGGTGTTTGTGCAAACAACCTTCTCAGTGCCAGATGTACTTGCTTGTGATTGAGACAACAAGGATTCTAGATTCTTTATGTAATTGCATCTCTAACATATTGTGTTCCTAGGTGATAGAAGAAGAAGGCTGTCCGTGTACATGAGGCAGTTGTTACACTGTTTCAGGATGCCAATATCAACCAGACTAGGAGGAAAAAACACATGAAATTGGCTGTCCATAGTTGTCAGAATCTGTAGAAGAGAGGACAAGGATACACTACCTATAGGTGTGAGTAGGGCTGGATAAAATCACAGTAGTTGCAAGGGAGGGCATCAGTTACACAGGAGTGCAGATAAGGCAAAAAATGCAACTGAGATACCCTGCAAAAGGTTAAAACAGTGCAGCTGCAGTGCACAACAAGCAAACAAGCGCAATACCCTATAAACACAGAGTTTAGATACCAGAAAAGGTGGAAGAAGCTAGAAGCTGAAATTACTACCCAATCCTGCTAGCTCCTGTGCTTTCAGCGTATTACTCCTGCTAGAGAAGAAAAAGGCAGCCCTGTTACTCTCATTAACAGAGAAGACAAGCCCCTACCACCATAAGTTGGCTGCCAGAAACACAGGAAACTCAGCAAGCAAAACAGTCAGGCCTGGATACAGCAGGTCACTATTCAGACTATGCTACCAGACTAGAACACAGAAACCTCATACGAAATGCACAGAAAAGCACAGATGGGGCACTCACAAACAGAAAATACAACTCTCAGTATGAAAAATCAGTTTACTGTTAAGTAATTCAATAAAAATGCAATTATAGCAATGAAACAGTATCGAGCAATGAAAAATACAGTTAAAACAGTATAAAACAGTACAAAATGTAGTGAAACAGTAAAAAAAATCTTTAACAATGCAAAACATAGTAGATTAGCTGTATAGCACTACTATAAGATTTAAGAAGTGCAATTCAATGAAATAAATGTAAAAAAAAGTATTATGTTCTTGGATCCTCAGGGAATTTCTGCTATGTCACAGTGATAAATCACCACTCCTCAGCCTGGTAAAAACAAGCACAACCCCCTGCAGACACAAGATTTAAATACCAGAAAAGATGAAAGTATCTGAAAGCTCAAATTACTACCCAGTCCTGCTAGCCCCTGCATCTTCAACCAATTATTCATTCTAGGGAAGGTCAGGCAGCTCTGTTACTCTCACTAACAGAGATGACAAGCCCCTACCAACATAAGATGGCTGCCAGAAACACAGGAAATGCAGCAAGCAAAACAAACTGGCCTGGATATAGCAGGCCTCTATCCAGACTATGCTATCTGATTAGAACACAGAAAATTCACAGAAAAGCACAGATAGAGTATTCACAAACAGAAAATACAACTCTCAGTATGAAAAAGCAGTTTACAGTTAAGAAATTCAATAAAAATGCAATTACTACAATGAAACAGTATCTAGCAATGAAAATACAGTTAAAACAGTATAAAACAGTACAAAAATGCAGTGAAACAGTACAAAAACCTTCATAACAGTGCAAAATGTAGTAGATTAGCTGTATAGTATAACTATAAGCATTAAGAAGTGCAATTCAATGAAATAAATGTAAAAAAAAGATTCTGCTCCTGGAACCTCAGGGAAGTTCTGCTATGTCACAGTGATGAATCACCACTCCTCAGTCTGGTAGAAACTGAGAAACAGAGAGATATTTTCTGCTCTACCTAGGATAACAACCTCATTAAGCACTATCTAGAGACAGTCTCAGGGGAGAAAGTCAGCCTAATGCTTTAATGGGCACGTGAAACTCCAAAACACTCTTTGAAAGAGGAAATGAGAAACATGCTAAAACTGGGGTTATTGCAGACTCCCCCAGTGTCCATAATGGTACCATTCTTTTTCTTCTGACACCAGATGGCACAGACTGGTTTCCATGATCTTAGAAAGTTCAATAATATTTCTAAATTCGATAGCTACACCATGCCAAGGATAGATGAAATGATGGAGAGGTTAGGAAGAGAGATTTTTGAACATCCCTATACTTCATGAAGAGATATTGCCAAATCCAATTCATTCATGAGGTAAAAAAAAAAAACAGCATTCTCCATGCCTGGCATGTTGTTCCAGTATATGATTTTTACTATTAGTTCATGGTACGTTCCGGAGGATAATTGAGCTATTGTGAAAATTGCATCAGACCTACACTACAGTGTACCTGGCTGATGTTGTCATATACTATTAACATTTGGATTCTCATTTTTCCAAGGTGCAACTGGTACTTAATTAACTAAAACAGACAGGGTTTAACATTAATACCCACAAGTGTAGAATAGGGATGAAGAAGGTAAAGCACCTCAATTATAAAATTTGAACATATTTGAAAAACAACTCAAAATAGGAAAACAGGTATTTTTACAGACTTGACCATCCATGAAATGAATAAGCAAATCAAAGCCTTTCTAGCTTTGGCTGGGTATTACCAGAAATGTACCTACAATTTTCTTCCAAACCATGCCATTTTATCTTACCAATATCATTAATGGTAGGTTGCAGAGGGAAGTCAGGTGGATCCCTGAGGCCAAGAAGCATTTCTAAATGCTTAAGTAGCACTTCTGTTTACAGATGGTCTTGGTGTCCTACTTGTCCTGTTTTTTATTGTCTATATGGATGTCTTGGATGTTAGCTTGGGGGGTCTTGTTGGTGGAAAAGTGGTTAATAAAGAGTACCAATAATGCTATCTTATTAAAAATAAATAAATAAGGCAGAGAACAAGTGTGCAGGTATTGAAATGTGTTTGGCCATCAAATAGACCTAGAACTCCCTGTGGTATTGCCTGTTGAGTAGGGAATTCACATAATCACAGATCATGCTCTATCCAGCAGCTTTGTCAGCAAAAAGAAGGGAACATCAAGCTGTGTAGGTGGGTCCTTGTTTTGAAACCATTCCATTTCTGGGTGCAGCATTGCCCTTGTAGTCTACTTCCCAATGGGGAAGGTCAGTTCAGAGCACAAAGACCTTTCAGCTGGTCTAAAGCATAGTGAGTGGTTTCACTGAGTAACTGCCTAGCATGTAGTTTGAGCTGGGCATCAGGTTGAAAGTTTGGCTGATAGTGAGTACTTGCGCAAAACAGTGGGTGTATGACATAAAAATGTACTTGTATAACATAAAAACATTTGGGAATCCAATTTGGAATCATGACATCAAAGCAGAGTAAAGAGATTTTTATGCCAGCATGCCTAACTCCAAGTGAAAATGTAGCCAAAAGTAAACGTGCTCCTACTTAAAAAGTAGGCCAAATAAATATGCTGGACGTCATGTAAAGTTCAAAGAAGTCTTGACAACTTGTATGTCAAAGTATCTAAAACAGAAAAAGGCTCTCCTTGGTAGAGGAACATGGATGTGAAATGGCTGCCCTGTGCAATATTTGCATTTTACCAGAAAGGGCTCTGACAAGGGTAGGATGTAAAGGTTTCTACTGTTCTACCAGAAGGGACTTTGGCAACATTTTATTTTATCACCTCAAGTAAGAGACTTTTTTCTTTGTTTTGGATTGATAATGTAGCAATATATAGTATGTGAAGTATAATGTTTGTTAATGTTAATTTAATGCAATTTGTTTACTTTTGTATAATCGTAAATTTGCCTATGTCACAAGTGATAATTAAATGAAGGTGTTACTGAAATTAGATAATATTTAGTTCCTCTGAACCCATAAGTGAGGGTCTTTACCTTCGAGAAGATAGTGTTTTGCACAAAAGACTTCTTTGTTTGAGATTGCTTATATAGACTGATCTTTGGACATACAGTTACTTTAAGCACATGTTTTCTTTCTGGCTACAAACACAGCAAAATGGACTGAACTTAACTTTTCATAATGTTACACCCATATTTCGTGTTGCCATCATTTTGGCAAAAAAAGCTAAGCCTTTTTATGTTGTGTTCACCTCTTTTAGGAAGAAACCACATCTGCTTACTACTTCAAACATCACAGTATCCACACACACACACACACACAGACACACACACACACACACACACACACACACACACACACACACACGCACATGCACACACACACGCACATGAACACGCACACGCACACACACACACACAAGCACATACATACAGAGATACAGTTTTATGATTTAGATTAATGTGTTGAATGTTATTGGAAATTATTAAAAACTAAAACTATTTTAATAAAAAATGTACAAGGAGACACATAAATACTGCATTTTGGAGACAGAGGAAAAAAAGGTGCACACATGCCCCTGTACTTCACATGAAATCCTCTGTAGTTTTCCAAAGCACAAGCCATAAACATGAAGTAATTAAGCCCAACTAATCCAAGTCCTATCATTTGGAAATGCTGCCTTTTTGGTTAGTATTTGTACTGCACCCAATATGCCAGCTGGACTAATACTTAAAGAGTATTAACAGCAGTAATACACTTTATGTATGCATTCCTTTCATTTTTATTACTAAATTTTGATTAACAACTCATGCAATCTCTTATATATTGTGTGACTGTAAGTCAACGTGTAAAGATGTCTTCCTTGGATCGCTGCTGCAAGTGGCCAGTGGAAAGTTTGGCCAACCATGTTATTAAACAGGAATTAATTATTGACTTGGGAAAGTCAAATAAATAAATTAACTGGAATATATCTACCAATAGGAGGCAGGTGATCATTTAGAATCGACATTTGCTGCTGTCTCTAACCTATATGCACAGACTACATGTTCTCCCCTCAAAGTCTTCAATATTTATCCTCCAACTGTAATAGCAGCCAATGCTATAAGTCTCTAGTGTTGCCTATTGGTGGGATCAGAATTAATATTCATTCATTTATTTTTTTTTCTTTTCTCAGCTTTTTTGATTAGTTGCATGAACAGAAACAAAATGGTCTTGACTGGAATGTGAAGACTCATCATGTTCTAGTTCAAGCATGTACTTCTCCAACAAGAAGAGGACATGCTAGAGAATTTAAAGGAGATGCAGTTTTCTATTATAAAACATAATTGTTTGCTAGGCAGTCACGTAGATCACCTATCCTTAAAGCTGGCCCTACACATATACTTCTCTAAGCAATCCTTAAGCTGTGCCTGCAACAGTAGGCTCTACAAAGTGAAGTTCTTGCAGATATCACATGCTTTAACCTTATCCTGGAACACTATAAAGTAGAAACGAGTGAACACTCTGGATCTTTTAAAAAGTCACAATAATTACAGTGAAATCAAATGTTCAGCATGTGTTTGGTGCAGCTGTGAAGAAATTGCTTGATTTTCACATGCTGTCTAATAATTGTGTCAGTGTTATTTTCAACAAGAAACTTTTATATTTCTGATACCATTAGTTTTTTGAACTAGGGATGTACAGTTAGAAATGTGTCAATATGCAAAGCTGCGTAACATTGCACAGGGCTGTCTACTGATTGTCATTCTTTATACTCTAATTAATCATTTCACATTAGTACCTATAATAATAATATGCTTTGTAGCAGGAATGGCTATACAGTAGCTGTTTATGTTCTGCATATTGATCACTGCTGCAGTGGCCTAAGTTATATGGGTTATATTCTGCATAGGATATAACAGCCAGCCAATGTTGTAATCACTACTTATATTGCATGCATCAGATTATATATTACTATCTGCTTACCTCCAGTCATCGCTTCATTTTAATAGTAAATGCCAGAAGGAAAAATACAGCTTCCATTAATTAACACTTTACTGTATATGCTTAAATGAAACTTACAGTTTGCAAAGCTTATAATAGTACAGCCAGCCATTTTTAACAGATACTACTAGTATTGTATGTCCTCAATGTACTGCAAGGACTGTGTTGATACCTATTTAAATCAGTATATACAGAAATACAGATATGCACTTAATAAATTCGCCAATTCCATTTCTATCAGAGATGATAGATGCATAAACAGTATCTGTAAACCCAGTGTAACATCTGGGTTGAGATACCATTGCGTGTTATCCTAGACATCTTTATCTACCTGGCATGCCCTTGCTATGTATTTCAGGGATCCTTGTGCCTATCATTCAAAAACAGGAGTGAATTACATCTTAAGGCGTATTATAGATTGCAGTTGTCTGCAAGCAACTATACTGTGTACACCAGTGCCCAGGCCTCCCCAGACTTAAAGACCTTTACCACCTCTCCAGGATGTCAGCTGGTTATAATTTAAGGTAAGATATTCACAAAAGGAAATTACATTTATTTTTGCTTTGGTAATTGACTTCTTGATAAGTGTTATTCCTTCTGTTTTACATTTGATTTTGGAGTGGTAAAGGCTCTTGATGGATGACAGTATATTAGAGATAGTAGTTTTTGCAATTGCCCAGACAGTCCATATGTCTATTAAATTTCTCAGTTATCAACAGAGTCAGGATTCATGAAGAGACCACCAGTGGAGGCAGATTGCCTGTCTGTTAGTTTGTTATACCTATGCAGATAAGATTAGGCCCTCTTTATGTTTTGTTGGTTGCTTTTTTTAATACTGTTTTGTCAGTTGGACATTTGCTCCTTAACTGCTTGCAGGTGGCCATATTTCTTCTGAAAATAGACACTTTGTAGCATTTTCCATATTTGTCAAATTACCTGTTAAACAGAATATGGTAAACCAAAGTGATACATTCATCTTTCTCTTTAAACAATCCACATGCTCTGACTGCTTCAATAATAAAGGACAGTAGTAGTTTTGTGTCTTGAAAAGGAAGGTCTGTGCTTACCATTTCAACCCAGAAAGTCACCAGCAAAAGCAATCATTACTGCATGTGACTCTTCACTGCATTACAGGATTTTGTCGACTGACCAAAGATGATACAAACAGGACCACTTCCTCTTCATAAAGTTCATAAAAATGAAGAGAACTAGCTGTGTTATTTTTAGAACTTATTTGATCTCAAGAATTTAGGTAAAGGAAGGAACACACCTGATTTTCTCCATTAATCTTACCTAAACTACCACAGATACCTATGGTAACCAAATGTTCGCTCGAGTTCTAATTTGACATCTGAAGAAGATGGCTGACCGTTGTGAAACAGAAGTGTTTAAAGAATGCCAAAACAACTTTTTTAATATCCTGGGGTTTTTGCAAGCATGTTCCCAGTACAGGGAAGGCTAATGGCAAGTATAAAGCATTGTACACTCTTGTAGATTAATTTGCACACTGCATGTTTACCTCACCGTTGCCTATAGTTTTAAGCTTGTATGGAGTCTTATTCATCCCGAATGTCCATCCATTCATCAATACTGTCTGTATTGATTGTTTTGAAATGGCATAGTGAATTAAGCACCAATAATGCCTGCCATAGTCAATGTTGCAAGGAAATAACCTACCACTTAGGGATTTTTTGGGATCAAATGCCACAGGCTTTAGAAATACACACACACCTGCACATGCGCACACACACACACACACACACACACACACACACACACACACACACACACACACACACACACACACAGTGTTTTCACTTTGTTAACGTGTTTTGTCATCAAATAAATTAATAAATACATCAGTAATACAAGCAGTGAGCATTCAGAATAAAGAACTGTAGTTACTAATTTGCAAGTGTTTTACTTGGATCTATGGGAATTATAGTGCAAATCTTTATTTATTTATTTATTGGCATTTAATTACTGGGAAAGTCCACTGGGCCAAAATAACTCATTTTCAGTGGAGGCCTGGGGAGAAAAGCACCACAAGGCAGTTAGTATAATAGTACATAAGATTCAAAACAGTTAGTAGATACAAGCAGTATTTTACAAAAACAGACAGTACTATACAAAACACAATAGCAAGCATGCAAACATACAATATGCACAGAGTACTATACAAAACAGAATAACAAGCATGTAGACATACAATATGTACAGATTAATACAGTTTAGAGATACATACTAAGTAATCATATTATTGTACATTTAGAGATAATACAGTGATAAAAGCAGTCATATAGAGTATTTGCAAAGTGCTCAAAGAGTGTTAGCCAGCACAATAGAGCAGAGAAGTGTGGACTTGATTATCAGCTGATAGTAAGGCATAGATAAATAGTAAGGCAAAATTAGATAACTTATATGTGTTTTAAATAGTGATAAAGGAGGATTTGAGTTGATGAGAGTGCCAATTAAGGGGAATATGACTTAGGGTGTAGGGAATCAGGTTATGGATGGATGAAAAATTGAGACATCTACACTGTCATATGGTGAAGAGGTGCTACCAGAGAGATTTTTTGAAGAGGAAGATATTGCTGGAGGTTCTCATGACTATTGGGAGGGAATTCTATAGCTTGGAAATAGAGAAGGAATAAAGCATGTCCCCTGCTGGGAGTTTTGGTTTGTCTACTTGCGGGAGAAGTTGATTTTTGGATCTGAATGGCCTGTTTGGATGATAGTGGATTAAAATAGAAGAAAGGGCTGGGTAGTCAGAGGGTTTGTAAATGATTTTCTGTGCTGTGATTAGTTGTAGGCAGGTTAGATAATGTGGAAGTTCAAGCCAGTCAAGTGATTGTAGGGAGATGCAGTGATGGAAAGAGTATTGTGCGTTGGTTGCAAACTTGGCAACCTTGTTGTAGCAGGACTCGAGCTTGTTTTTTAGGGAGGACTGGATATTGATAAGGAGAGGAACACCATACAGAAGATATGGTAAGAGAAAGGTTGAGGCAAGAGTATGCTTAGTAGAGCAGTGAGGAAAGTGTTTATGTCTAGCCTAGTTTTTTTTTGTTTGTTTTTGTTTTTTTTTTTGGTATTGTGGTATTATTGTGGAGGTCGAATTTCAGGTTTTCATCTAGAATAACACCTATTAATTTAGTGTGGGAGGCAATCTCTACAGTGGTGATGTTTTGAAAATGAATGGTGAAATCTGTCATGTTAACAGAGAGATTGTTCTTGATAGTCAATATAAGCAATTTGGTTTTGTTAGGATTTAGGAGTAGTTGATTATTGGTTATCCACATTTCAGTAGCAGTAAAGGCATTCTGGGTTATTTGCAGACGTTCTGTTGTTGATTTAGCAGAGCAAATAATGGTTGAATCATCTTCATATTGTATCACAGATCCATTTTTAAGAGTGGAGTGGTGTGGAAGTCACTTATAAAGATACTGAAAAGAAGAGGCTCTAAGATGGAGCCCTGGGGAACACTTGTGGAAGACTCAAGAAATGGAGAGAAAGAGTTCAGTCATCTAGTAGATTGTTGTCTTATCTTTTAGATAGTTAGCAAACCAGTTTAGAGTTATGGGGGGAGATACCTAGATTTGGCAGTTTACTGAGGAGTAGAGGGTGGGAGACTGTATCAAAGGCTTTTGAAAGGTCAAGAAAGAGTGAGGATACAAATTTACTGGTGTTTCTAGCTTGATCGACTGTGTTCATGAAGGAAATTAGAGTGGTAGTGGTGCTGTGACCTGGCCTAAACCCATGTTGAGTTAAGGACAGGAGTTAATTTAGTTGTAGATAGTTTATAAGTTGATAATGGATGCATCTTTATATGATTTTAGAGAGAGGGGTGAGAATAGCAATAGGTCAGAAATTAGAGATATCTGTATTATTCCCATATTTATGGAGGGGAAAAATATATGCTTTTTTCCAGATAGTAGGAACATAGGACTCTTGGAGGGATCTATGGAGAAGTATGCTGATGGGATAGGCAATGGATCCTGCTGACATTTGGAGGTTTTCTAGGAATAAACTGTCAGGGGCACAGGAGCCAGGTTCTAGCTTTAGGAGAAGTTTAGTTATAGTAGTGATGGATATGGGGGAGAAGGAAAAGGAGGGTAGGGAGGGGGTTGAAGTATGCTGTGAGGGAGGTGTTTGTGGATGAGAGTTAGTATTAGAATTAGTTTTGGGAAAGGTAATGGTAAGTTTAGCTATTGTGTCGATGAATTGAAGAGGTTGGCTATTTCACTGGCTGTTTTTTGGGGAACAGGCAGGGGTTGTTTTTGGTACCAGGGTTAATTAGAGATGAGATGGAGTTCCAAAATTTCTTTCGATTTTGTTTGCAATTTGTTTGAAGGCTTAGATAATATTCTTTTCTGTCAATAATGATTGGCATTTTGCTTGGTTATGGAGCTGTCTAAATTGCAGAAGATAAGAGGGATCCTTGTACTTTTGACATTTTTCCATATTTTGCCCCTAGCAGTCACAATTACTTGGTAGCTTTAGAGAGCCATATTGTGTGCTTAGTTTTTACTCTTTTTGTCTTACTGGGGCTAGTTTGTTTAAGGTGTTGAGGAATGTGGAGCTGAAGAATTCAACAGCCTAATCAAGGGGTAGGACTTTTACTATATTCCAATTGATGTTTCTCAGGATTTCATTAAGAATTGTAGTATTAAAATTGCTTAGATTTCTATTTTGTTTGTATTGGTGTTGGGAAGGTATTTGGTTGGTTTAACGTAGTATGTAGGCTGGTAGGTGGTCACCAATGCTGCAAGGAAGTGTGCCTGCTGCTGAAATTTTGTTTAGATAACAGACTAGTATCCAGTCAAGAATTCAGACACTTTCTTTATTTCTGTTAGGTCTAAGTTGTATCTGTTATTAGCTGTGTAAAGTTGAGGAGGTTGATGTTAGACGGTGAAGAGTGATCTGAGAAATCTAGCCAGTTTTTGTTTACATCATCTCAGATAATTGTCTCATTATTTATATTATGTGATATCCAGGCAAGAATATCTTCTAGAAAGGGGATATTATTACCTGGGGGATGTATATGGCTATGATACAGAGATACTTAAGAGTTGTTCAGTTTGAGAAATGATATAAGTATCTTGGCTGTAGAGAATTGAGGAATAGGGTTGGAATATGGGACAACGGACAATGCCTCCTCCTTTTTTTTTGGGGGGTGGGTCTGTCAGCCCATAGGCAGGCATATCCTGGGGGAAAGAATTCTGAGTCTTTTATGTAGGGTTTCAGCCAAGTTTCAGTTACAGGTAATATGTCTGGTTTATTTAGGGACATCCAAGCACAGAGTTCTGGCATTTTGTTTCTGATACTTTGGAGACTGATTGTTTTGAAATTTAGTGATTTATGTGAACTAGGGAGGTTGGCATTCAAAGGGTTGGGTCCTGGGTTTGGGTGTATATCACCACATAGAAATATGTCAGATTGCTTATACAGGTATGTGAAAGGTAGGAGGTTTCTTTTTAAGTGACTGGAGGTAAATATATAGGTGTGAATGCTATTATGGAAGGGAAGTAGTTTTAATTTGGTATGTAGAAGTATGTCCAGTGCGTATAGGCTAGAGGATATATCTGAGTAACTGGAGAAAGCTGAGGAATGTGTGACAGTTACAGATGTGATTTTCTTGAGGTGTAGAGGCTGTGTGTAGGGATGCTAGTTGAGATAAGAGGCATAGTAAAAGGGCAAGGGGGAGAGTAGAGTGAGAGGTGATGGATGGAGAACAATCTTTGTGTAATTATTCAGTAAACTTCTGTGCTGAGTAAGATAGTGTGCACGTTCTTAAACAAAGGCTTGTGTAAAGCAAATCTTATTAAGTTTCCTTGGACAAGCTGTTATTTTTTTCCATCTAGTTTATGCTGGTGTCAAAACCATGTACTAAACTAAATGCTAATAAATATACAATCTTATCCTTTGACAAGTATGACTTCTCTTGTAACTGTTATATTGATAACACTCCCATGAAAACTAATCCCGTTTTTAGAGATCTGGGAACCTATGTCAACAATAAACTGTCCTTAGATCACCACATAAGCACTGTTGTAAGTAAGTCATTTTTCATTGCACAACTTATATCTGAAGATATGGTGCCAGATCCAGGGATGTAATTGTCCCACTGTACTCAGCACTTATAAGGCCAATCATTGAGTATAATGCCCCTGTCAGTATGTACCTGCAAAAATACTTGTCACAATTTAAATAACCACAGTGCTTTCTCATTAAAAAAAAAAAAAAAAAATATATATATATATATATATATATATATATATATATATATATATATATATATATATATATATATATCAAAGGCCTAAATCCTAAAACCTATGCAAACCAACTAAGCCTTGTCATCCTTCACAGTATCTTTCCTCACTTTATCATAAAGACTATTTTGAGATAACTGTTGCCTTGTATAGCCTCATCAGACCCTATTCTCTCAGACATATTATGCACATGGCATTATAAACTCATGCTCAAGAGACCTTGCTCTTTTTTGCAAAATTAACAGAACATGCTAGAGGGATATGTTTGTACCACAGAAAATAGCTCTGCTATGGAGTCATCATCATCTGTATACTCTGTTCAAATGTAATTTGGATGAATGGATGGGCAGCCACAAATTCACCAGTTTTGAATAGTTGTGTTGAAAAATATAAAGGCTAATAATTACCATGGGAATGCAAGGCTAGGCTTCTTAAGGTCCTCACAGATCAATAGCCAATAAGTACCTATGAACCTATGAAGTAATTAGTGGTCATTTAATGAATGCAAAATGTTTAAACTGTTGGTGGCATATCTGTCAGTATCTATTTTCTTGATTTCTGACATTACATACAATAATCATGGCTAACACTGTATAATGATAGTATTGTCCAACACTGCATTTTTCTGTTCGCTTTTTCTGTAGTACAGTTGCTTTTGTTCTTGTCACAGGTCCGTTCCACTGAATGTGAAGTATTCTTATAGATGATGGTATTCCTTATGAAACTTAGGTTTTAAACACTGCAGTTCAGTTCAATTTCTGTAGCTCCCTTCATACCTCATCTTAATCACCTTGCTGTTCCATATTACAAAAGCCAAAGATGATTATTAAGAACTGTAAGGAAGTCTGCAAGCTAGCAGCCTCATGTACGTTCATTTATTTTTTACTTAAATATAGCAACACTGGTAACTGCACCTTCATCGGTCATACATTCAGTGGTATCTAACCCTTCTTTTTCTGTTTTTTCCTTCCTCATTTCTAGTTCTATGGGCCCAAAACATTTCCTCTGGCTACCATTAATCACACATTATTAATACTACATCTGAAGATAAAATCTTAGTGTTAGTGTCAATTATTAACTAACCAAGCATTGTACAACTGCAATACCTAGCTGAGTAACTGGCACTCATCTGCAATCACAAAGACTGTGTATGTGTTAGCATTATTAGTAACAGTGTATAAATGTTTTAAACATGCCATCTGCGCATAACTCTGTACTTTAAAGGTCAGTACAGCAGGTATTTCAATGAGGAGCATATTCCATAGAGGATGCCATGTTAAATATTGCATGCTGTAGCTATTTTAATTAATTTCCTGCCTGCATAACCCCAAGCCCATATAGTTTCGACTTTAGTTTTCAGTTTTCATTAGTGTCACCCTTAGCTCTCTAAACACAGTGCTTAGGATCTACTCATCTTTTTTTCTTACCATCTGTATGGCAAGCATACTTCTCGTCCCTCTAAATAGTCTTTCAGCATCTATAATTAATTCTACTTTTTTGTTAGTCATATACACTTCATTTCTCTAACAGTTTTCACTTTGTACACCCTTCTTGTTAGCGCTGAGGAAAGAATATTGGCAGGAATAACCTGGTCTCTTTCTTTTACTATTGTGAAAACATTATCACCTCTCTTTCCTTAGTAGAACTTTATAGATTGCTTCTGTGACAATAAACTACCGTATTTACATGGGCCCAACTCTGTTGACCCTCACTATGCTTGGGATCAGTCTGCTCCACTAACCTACCCCCAATTTCCACCTAGCCCACCTACTCCAAAATTAAACATAACAAACTTCTCCCTCAACATCCAGCTGACATTGGTCTCCCTCAAGTAGCTGCAGTCCATCTGACCTTGGGCATGGAGATGCTAGTGTAAATCCTGGCAGAGCCATTTCCCATGGATGGGGGGTCAACAATGATGAACTGATGCCTCTACCATGTACAGCTCACACCTGTCCAACATAACAAGACATACAGCTAACACTGAGCTTAGCTACATTCATGCAGACTTAACACACCACTTTCCCATGGAGGACCTTACAGACACACACATATCCTGTCTTCTCCAATTTCTCCCTCACACACACTCACCGATCTTTTGTGTCAGTTTAGGCCTACTGCCCCCCCCCAGTACCCTGTGCAAGTGATGATACCTATGTCATACCCATGTTTTCTCTCTTTTGGATTCAAAAGCTTTGTGTCTGATGCACAGCGTGCATAGCTACATTAGTGGCTAGTATATCTGCATTTGTGCTGTTGAACTGATAACGGTACCTGTCAGATATATTTGTCTTGCCAAATGAGACAGTGGATAGCATTATCATGACAGCACTTTCTAGTACATTCTTTTGTGAGGTTTGCAAAATCAGGAACTGCAATGTGTCATTACTTTATAAACTTTCTCTTTAATGTTTTCCAGTTTAACAGACATGTCACTGACATCTGTCTGGTATCACATTACACTGTAACTATGATTATAAACCTATTACTTTTGGTTTAAGCACTTGGGCTTCAGGTCAGTTGTCTTACATTACAAAGGTTTGTAGTCTACACACTGGTGGGAGAAGACTTTAGCATCTGCCCTTCTGGGCTGGGAATTTCTGGTTGAATGCTTATTGTGGCTGTTGCTATAAGTCTCTTTGTTATGGTTCAAGCACTTAGCTTCCATACCAGTTGTTTTGCATTAGGAAGGTTTGTGATGTAGACTGTTTTGGCAGGAGAGGATAGCCTACACCCTTCTAAGCTGGGAATTGCTGGTTGATGGCTTATTGTGTCTGTTACTCTGAAAGAGTCTTAGTTCTGTTTAAGCATTTGTGTTCTAGACCACTTATTTCACACTAGGAATGTTTGTTGTCTACACTCTTGTTGGAGTTTTCTACTGGATTGATGATTTATTTTAAATGTTTTTCTTCTGTTATGATTATGATTTACTTCACTTTGGATTTCAAGAATTTCTACATTTTATAGCATAGGCTTGATACGTAGAAGTGATGGATACATGTAATAGTAGCAATTTGTGGAGTGAAAGGGAGAGAGAGAGAGAGAGAGAGAGAGAGAGAGAAATGGTTAAGTTGTTTGAAAGGTGTGATCACTAAGGTGATAGTATAATGAACTTTGCATTGGTATTGGCTGAAGGGATGTTGAATTGTTTGAGTATGGGGATGGTAGCAAATAGTATTTGTAAGGAGAGATAGCAGTAGAGCTGTCATTGTCTGGGAAATGAGCATTGTAAACAGGAGAAAAGTCTGGAGACAGATACGTATAACATGCTCACATCTGCACAGAGACATGAAGATGCTGTAAGACCAGAGGGCAACCAGGGTGGGCCTGTTGCAGAACCACCTCTCACCCCCAATGAGGAACTCCTGGCAAATCTTCTGACACAGGACAACTCACAGCAGAGTGGCCCACAATATGTCCTTGATGTTGGTGCAACTCCTTAGTTTCAGGAAAAGCTTCCAGGTAGGCTTTGTTATATGACCAGTTCAATACTGTTGTACAGTAAAACAATTGAAATAAAAGGTACTTCTGTGTTACTTGCATTTTTTGGGGGGGGGGGAGATTGAATATTATTGCAGTGATAAGCTCAGTTTGGAGTTATCAGTCACCTTCTTGTTAAAGTAACACATCACGCTGATTGACAGGAGTACATGTAGTACCTCCCATCTTTCTGTTAAATGAGATGATGTTGGACTTACCTCTTGCTTAATGTCTTTCATGACCATCAGGAATCCAGCACCATAGGCTTCCTGCAGATCGTAAGCCAAATCAAGTTATTTCAGTAATGCAGATCAACTTCTAGTAATCTAATGTGTCATTTAGGCATGTTGTGTGTATTGTTGTACTGTCTGTAATAATGTTAACAATGTTAGTTGTTTAACATATATTGTACCATAATAGTGCAGGTATTAATGTATGCCTGTGTTTCTCCCTTTTTATCACAAGTGATCATGACAGTTGGAGTGTGGGCCCTGTGCCACCTGATGTCAGTGTCTCATCAGACACTGACAATAATGGTGGAAAAACTGAGGCACTGTTGGGGGGTGCACAGGTTGAATCTGACACAGAGGCTGACATCCAACCACCCCCTTCTTTTTCCCTGGACACTGCCAGTATGCCTACACCTACCCAGTCCACTAAGCTCACAGATATAGGACAGGTGGAGAGAAATGACACTGAGCAGGGAAGTGTGGTTACTGTGGCTTCAGTGCCTGTTGAGTCTGGCAGTAGCCAAAAATGTAGGTGAGGTTTTACTGTACAACAGTATTTATTTAAAATGTTTTTTCTTCTGCTATGATTATGATTTACTTCACTTTGGATTTCAAGAATTTCTACCTTTTATAGCATAGGCTTGATTCCGACTTGCTGAATCTAGACTGCTTGGTATCATTGGAGCAGAAAAACAAGCCCTCTTACATTAAGAAGGTTCCCTGCATGCTTGTAGCAGAAATGTGCAGCCAAGAGCACATCTGACTTGGGGATTGATTGGAATAAGGCTCTCTATTGGCCTTTCCCCTTATTTTACTTGTTTAAAATAGTTTAATGTCACTTGTATTCCAGCATTGTGTTTTCTGGTGCTTGGACTCAATTTATCGTAGCTGCTTGGAGGTTGCACTGCTGCCCTGCAATCAACTCAGGTGTGCATTGTAAAACATTGACACATTTTTAACCATAGCTCTTCATAGAATAGACACATTTTGTTAGTCTTACACCAAAACCTGGTCCATCTAACCACTCCTCTCTAGTTACTACAGTATATACCTTCCATAATGTATGGGCAGTTTCCCACTATGTCTCTAGGCAGCTGGATGTACTTGGGCATGATGACACAACAAAGCAACTGCCTCATGTATACTGACAAGCAGTTACTGCTAAAACAAACTAATACAGCTGTGATTATGTGAGGTGTTGCCATCAGTGGCTGGGAGAATAGGGAAGTGCATGTGTAGCATATGCCAGCATAGTTAGCTAGAGTTTTTTAAATAATTTTGTGTCATTTGACTAACACACTGACTTGTACAGATGCTTGTGTTAAAAATATATCAACAGTGGTATTATAATTATTTAAATGTTTATGTTTAAACAAAGAATTCTGGAAGGGAAGAGTAGAAGCTTTTGAAATTGTTCTATAATTTTCAAATACTACATCAGATCTTAGCAAAGCTCTGAATGTGTATTGTGCCATGGTCAGGTGATCAAATGTGATGTCATTCTATAACCAGCACTGAGAGGAAGAAACCATTACAGCAGCTTGTTTTGTTTTATTTAACTAATGGTCTTATGGAGTGGTTAAAATCTACACTAAAGACCATGGTACGGACAAGGCTTAGAGAGCTCATTGGCTTGGCCCAGGAGAACCTGGCAGGAGCCCAACAGCAGAAAAAGGTTTGGTATGACAGGAATGCTCGAGCCTGAGAGTATGCTATGGGACAGTGGGTTATGGTGCTCATTACTGTCAGACACAATAAGCTGCAGGCAGCTTGGGAGGGACCCTTTGAAGTGGTAAGGAAGGTTAGTATTGTTAATTACATGGTAAATCTGCTAGGCAGTAGGTATGGCAGAGATCTCCTATCTGGGACAATGAATAGAGAATGGTAAGATTAGGCCAGAATCTGCCAAAGTGCAGGGCATTCAAGAGTGGCCAGTCCCTGTTACCAAAAAGCAGGTTAGGGCATTCTTGGGGACAGCAGGGTACTATAGAAAGTTTGTTCCCATTTATAGTACAATGGCTGGTCCCTTCACAGATTTGACAAGGAAAAAGAGGCTTGATAAGATGATGTGGACCTCAGCCTTTCAGTAGGCATTCCAAAAGCTTTAAAGATGCTTTGGGATGATCCCCTGTGTTAGTCAGTCAAGATTACAGCAAATCATTTGCTGTGCAGGTGGATGCTTCAAACCATGGGGTGGGGGGCTCTAGTCATCCAAGTTTCCTCAGAGGGAGAAGAGAACCCAGTTGTATATCTCAGCCATAGACTCCAAAACAGGGAGGAATGTTATGCACCTTTAGGAAAAGAAGGTCTAGCCATAGTATAGGCACTGTAGAAACTTCAGCCTTATCTGTAGGGAAGGAAATTCACTGTGGTTACTGAGCACAATCCCTTAACATGGCTATATAGAGTCAGCCAACAAAATCTCAAGTTATTATGGTAAAGCCTAAGGTTGCAGGCATATGACATGACAGTACAGCACTGTAGTGTGGTCAGCAATGCAATTTAGATGAACTTTCAAGACAGGGTGTAGGTTAATGTGTTCCCAGACAGGCCCACTACTCTCAAACAATGTTTTTCCAGGGTTCCCCCCCTTTGAAGACTCAAGCTAGTTTTTCATATTCAAAGGGGGGTAGAGATATGAAGATGGGAGGTATTGCCATTTCTGCCAGTGAGAATAGTGCAGTGCATTTGTAAGTTTTGCCAGCAGAGTTAGCAGGAGTTTTGTAAATAATTTTGTGCCATCTGACTATCACACTGACTTGTACGGATGCTTGTGTTATAAATGTATCAACAGAATCATTATAACTGATTAAATGTCTATGTTTAAACAAATAATTCTGGAAGGGAAGAGTATACATTTTCTAAATTGTTCTATAATTTTCAAATATTGCATCAGATCTAAGCAAAGCTCTGAATGTGCATTGTACCAGGGTCAGGTGATCACATGCGATGTCATTCTATAACCAAAGATATAACTCTCACAGCAGCTTGTTTTGTTTTGTTTTCTTTGGAACCTAAAAATCTAGGACAGTTAGTTGAGTTCAGTTCAGCTGTTGTTCAGCTCAGTCTGTTTGAAGCTCATCACCTTGCCTTGTAAAAGCAAGCATCTCAGCATCTAATCTTGCCTTGCTGTATTAATTAAATTAGCTATGGAACAGTTATTCTTTAGACAATCAGGAAATACAGTGAAATTTGTTGAGTATTGTTTTCCTGCATCTGTTTGAATCTGTCAAACTGTGTTATTTTTATTTCTCCTGTGATTGAAACTCTGGTGTTTATTGTACTTAGATAGTTAGTATTCTCATGTTTTCTATTTTATTATTTATTATTAAAAATGTTTATACCTTTCATTGCAGCTGATCTTTTAGAGAATACTTTTAATGTCTTGAGAGTACTTGTGCTTATTTTAGTGATGCCTTGGCCACTCCAAAAAGCCTGTCTGCTTTGGCTAGACTCTGCCATTATTTTATTATTGATTTTACTCAGTGTAATTGGATACCCCTTGCAAGAGCCTGAGATGGCTGGCAGTGTGGTTATCTTATAGTCTGGGCAGAAAGGGTACAGCTAGTAAATGTGTACCAGCCTTTCTCAGGAGTGTGTGTGTGTGTGTGTGTGTGTGTGTGTGTGTGTGTGTGTGTGTGTGTGTGTGTGTGTGTGTGTGTGTGAAAATCAAATACCCAGGTGTGGGTCTATCAGCTACTTGGAATTGGGACACAGTGCTCCAAAGTGAGTCTTGTTTGGGATCTGAAGAGACAGAGAGTCCAGTCCCAGGTCTGGAGCGGGTTCCCTGTGTGCTCTTGGGGGAAATTGTGCTTGATGCAGAGAGATGCATTTGAAATACTGTGTAAATCCATTCCTGTTTTTAGTGAACATCTCTCACCGGTGTCAGTGGTGAGGACTGAGGCTCCTTGCTTACTGGCCTGGGGTAAAGAGGCCATCACAATAACATCTAAGAGCTGTATCTATACTATGAATTTGAAATCAATTCTCTCACATTGCAGCAAACCAGATATCAAACATGTCAGCACACACAATTCACCTGTTATGCATAAGATTACAACACATAGACCCACATATGCAGAGGTACTCGCTAGAAACCTAACTAAAGATTGGAGACTTCCCAGGTGCAAACTTACTGCACACAGTGAGACCCAACAGAATACACTACACATAATAATACATGCACCAGAGTCTCAGCCAATAAGCCTCTCAGGCAAAATACAGCAAAACCAAATGTCTTGCTCATAAGTGACTCCATAGTGAGACACACAGATGTCCTCCTTGCCAGACTGCACAAGAAGAAGGTCACAGTCAACTGCTGTACAGGCACTAGGGTCCATCAGATCATGCACGCACTCAAGTCTCTCAACAAGTAAGGTTATGACTCTGTCATACTCCATGTTTCAGTGAATGACTGAAGACATACCTCACTGTACTATATGAAGATGCTTGCCACCCCATAGTGGCCTATTTAGGCAATAACAGAAGTAAACTCCCAATGTAAAAGAATCCACCACAGACAAACTGAAGGTTATGCTGCTTAATGTAAGGAGTATAAATCAGAAACTGAATTAATTGGAAGATTCCCATGTCAGTGCAGTCACACAGACATGGCTCAAGGCCGCTGAGAGCACCCTGGCCGTACAGATGTACAATGCCTTCCACACATTCACACATCAAATGAGTGTCTAGGAACCAAAGGTGGAGGTGTATACATTTTCATTAAAGGCAAATACAATGTAAGACTGGTCAAAAAGTATACCTCTGTAGCACTACTCCAAGTCCAACTTTATTGTATGTAAAACCCTCTTCCATATCATTGAGAGGTACAGGTCCCCCAGCCTGAACCACAAGGACCACTCAGCCTACTTGGACCTAACTGAGTCACTCACTAGGCAGCCAAACACCTTGGTCATGTGTGATTTCAACTATCCTTCCATCAATTTGGAGTCATATATGTGCACAAACACACTCACCCTAAGGTTCCTGGACTTTGTTAATACACATGCTGTGCAACAAATAGTCTGCACCCCCACAAAGGTCTTGAATGTCCAAGACTTAGTACTGACCAACACAGTGATTTTGTGCACTAACCCCTGTGTGCTGGCCTTTCCAGTCAGGTCAGATCACAATTCAGTCTCGTTCACATTCACAATCATACCCAACACCCACTGAAGAGCAGAGAAAATGAAACATTTCCCCAAAGCAAACTATAGGCTTCTAATCAATGCCATAAAGAGTTGCAAACCCCCTGCTACCACTGTCAGCAATGACTGCTATACACAGGTGTACACAAATGGCCTGTATAAAAAGCTATACAAGTATATAGTTGGCTGAATGTGAAAGGATCAGAACAAGTTCCTCATAGAAAACAAGCTACCCTAGTCGGCATCAAACATACATAGGTTATACAACAAGTGGAATAAAGTAATGTCTAAAATCAAGAGGGAACTGACTCAGCAGAAGAAGGACACTCCACAGCTTGGACAGGGAAATTAGCTAAATTGCAAAGTCCTCTAAAGTCACGTACAAACCTAAAGTAGCATCCCTAGCTAAAGAAAATCAGGAGGCATTCTTTAGCTACATCACACATATAAAAGTGAAAATTCAGCTTTGTGCCCAACTAGTAGTGGATGGTACCACTCATAGTGACCCTGAGAACATTGCTAACCTGCTACCAGACAGTTTGGGGCAAACTTCACCCCCTGTCCGCAACAGGCATGCACCAAAGCATACCTATCACCAGTCCCCTACCTAGTAACTTTCTATGAACCTAAGGTGACATCTGCTAGGGCTCCAGACCAGTGTCTGATCCTGGCCTGGTGGGATGGTTGTATATGCTATAATCTGATTTAGTTAAATAGATCAACATTTCTGTTGAGCATAAGGTGATAAAAGTATCCTGCATGCCGGTGTAAAAGGATCTCTGTAATGTCAAGTAACATCTGTCGCACACACACACACACACACACACACACACACACACATACACACACACACACACACACACACACACACACACACACACACACACACACACACACACACACACACACACACACACACACACACACACACACACAACTGCAGGGAGAACAGAAACCCTACCTATCTGAGTACACACACTGAAGAACACAGTACTACATGCAAGTGCCACAGCACGTTTGACTTTTACATGTCTGCAGGTGAACTTATGGTAGATGACATCAGTAGGCCATGCAGGGGACAACAGGTTGTGAGGCATGCATAGGCATATAGATTCATAGGTTCTTATAAGGCCAGTAGCCTAATTGGTACAGTGTGTTCTAGGTGTGTAGAAGCACAACTGTATAAAAACACAAGTACACTTACTGAGCATAGTTGGATGTTTGAGTTTAGCAGAACAAGGTTGTCAGCACCACCAACTGGCCCTGTCCATGAGGGAACACACAACATTATATATTACACTTTGTAGTGTGGTTGATTTACATGTGTAAAAAATACTGAGCTCCCAGGGTTTTATTGCTTGGGAGGGGTGGACAACACATGTATGTATTGTGAATATATGAAGTATACTGAGAATGTGTCCTGAAAAACTGATCATATGCACAGAAGATTAGCTGAATTTGGACTGTCACCTCCAGAGAGAGAGGTGACAATAACATAATCATGTTGTATAGCCAATTGGACCGAATCAAGTGTGTCAAGTAGACACGTGCGACATGTAGAGCTATGTATGGGCAATTTATTTTTTTGGGACAGGAGCCCTATTTTTATTTATTTATTTATTTTTTTTTTTTTTGAAGAGAGAGAGGAATCTTGGGGGATCAACATAGGTATGTCTGAGGCAGGTAATCTGGTAAAGTGAGGAAACAATTGCTGACAGACAGAACATATAAGACAAGAGACAGGGATGGTGAACACAAGAGGTGGGTGAACACCATGGTTGGGTAAGGGTGTGGACCTTGCAAACCCATGGATGTCAAATAGCTGGCAGTGAGATTCAAGTCCTCACCCACTGGATTGTCATCACTGTCACCTCACTGCGCCGATGGCTGCAGTGTCTGACACCTGTATTTCCTTGTGTTATTCAGTACAATGATGGAAAACCATTTCTCCATCTGGCATAGGTGTGTGGCCACAGTGCAGCACACAATCCTATGCACTATCCCCTGCAGTTCTTCTCGGGTGATAAAATCACTCCCTCTGCCACTGCTCCCAGATGGAACCGCAGGCCTGTCCTCTGGGGCAGAAGTACCTGAGGGGCCAGGTGGAGCAGAGGCAGCTCAAAGGGTGTTACCAGATTGCGGCTCAGATATGCTGGGCCTTGGTGCCATAGCCAGTTGAATGGGGATAGGTGGATCCTGTGGGTCAGGCCTACCCTACTGTGCTGTGAGGGGAAAGAAAAAAAAAATAAATTAAAAAAAAAAGTGAAAATAACGGTTGGAGTTAGAGATTACAGAAGTTATCTTATTTGCTTGTTTAGGCTGAGGAGGGTGGTCTTCCAGTTCTGGGTTCTCACTTTTGTATTTGTAGACAGCAGCCTCTTTTGCTTACTGTATAATCTAGTAATGACAGACATGGGTCTGTTAAAGACAAGAGAACAGTATCCCACACACTGCTGTAAAAGGCTCACTGTAAAGTCCAGCAATAGCTCACACACACAATCCAATCCCACCCCATTTGACAACAGTCAGTATATAACCCCTACCTATCTAAGTACACACACTATAGAGCACATTACTTAACCAAAGCGTCAAGCTCAACTCTGAATTGGAGTGTGTCAGACAACACTTTATAGATGATGATATCAGCAGTGTCTGTTGAGGACAATATAACACTGTCCCACAGGGTGCTGTAAAAGACTTAGTGTAAAGTCAAGCAACAGCACACATACATACACACACACACACACACACACACACACACACACACACACACACACACACACACACACACACACACAAACCAAGCAACCCCCCCCATTTGACTGCAGTGAGAATAGAATCCCTACCTATCTAAGTAAAGAGACTACAGAGCACAGTACTTATCACATGTGGCATGGCACAAGTCTGATTTTGTAAGGACTGCAGGTAAACATATAGTAGGTGACATCAGCAGGCCTTATTGGAGACAAGAGGTTGGGAAGCCTGCATGAAATGAAAGTGTAGGCTTGTGCAAGTCTCAAAAAAATGGCGAGTCATGCCATTGGAGAAGTAACTGTGGGATACACACTTCTGCTCCTCATTGTAGAGACACACACATACACACACACACACACACACACACGCACACTTGACTGCAGTGATAACAGATCTCCTACCTAAGTACGCAGGTTACAGAACACAGTACTTATTGCACATGCCATGGCACAAGTCTGATTTTAAAAGGATGCAGGTGAACTTATAGTAGATGACATTGACACGCCATGTGGGAGACAAGAGGTTGGGAGGCTTGCATATGTACATTGCTTCATAGTGTCTTCTGTGGATAGTAGTCTAATAGCTGTAGGCTGTTTGGAAGCCTAGCTGTGTAACAACACAAGTACTCTTAGTGAGCACACTTGCCTGTTTGAGTTTTGCAGAGCAAGGCTGTGAGCACCATCAAGTGGTCTTGTCCATGACTGAGCACATAACATTATATATGACACTTTGTATTGTGGTTAAAATGTGTGGAAACAATAATGAGACCCCAGGGTTGTAGGGCTTGTTTGGGGTGGTTTAAGGAGGAACATATGGATGTATTTTAAATAACATATATTATTATTATTGTTATATATTATATTATATTATATTATATTATATTATATTATATTATATTATATTATATTATATTATATTATATTATATTATATTATGTTATATTGTGCCCTTAGTTTGTAATGTTTCTGCATGTAGTTTTATGTCATACAAAGGAAATGGACAATAAACATCAATAATAAAATGGAGAATAAACATCAATAATAAAGTATCATATATACAATTCCATAGTGCGAGCACTGGATTTGCACGATGGTTCACAGGTTCATAGGTAGGTACTAGGCTATTGGCCTTAGGGCCTATATAAAGCCAAGCCAAAAGGTACCATGGCTTTTGCCACCCAAGAAAATTATTTTCCTGTGCCCCTGTCAAGCAGAGCCACAGAAGTGATCCCAGGGGTGAACTTCCTATCTCCCATCCAATCATCAAGATTTTTCTTGAAGAGTGCTAATGAGGAGCTTTGTTTGATATAGATAGGTAGTTTGTTCCAGAGTATGGGAAGTCTCTGGGACAGGAATCTATACCTCCAGCATGTTCTGTTTATTGTGGTGACATGGTTTAGGTCCCTAGAGCATGTAGCTCTTAGGGATTGGGATTTCTTTAAGTGGAGCATGTCTAAAAGCTCTGGGTTTGACATAGCTTTGTGTGTTAGGCAGAGATTGCCTCTGAGTAGGCGATATGTGACAGAGTAAAGCTGCAGTTTTTTTAGACGGTCTGCATAGGGCATCTGTTTGAGGCTGGTAACCCTCTTTGTGAGGTATTTCTGTGGCCTTTCCAGTTGTTATAGATGTCTTGTGACGTACATACCAAAAGGGGCATTGTACTCTATAATGGGTCTAATGAGTGATGGGTAGAGGGGATCAATGACCTCTTTTTTCCTGGATGAGAAACCTTTTGTGATGAGGTGTGTCACATAGAAGGATTTCCTGACTACTGTGGTGATGTGATTATCAAAGGAGAGACTACTGTCCACCTATGTCCCAAGCTCTCTTATCACACTTTCGGTGTTAAATAGACTACCGCTTATGTGGTAGTTCATGGGTACAGAGTTTTTACCAAAAGGGATGACAATGCACTTTTTGGCATTGAGCTTGAGGCCATGGCTTTGACACCAAGCCCTTTTGTAGGCTGTCCACATCTTTTGGAGTTTTGATTATGGCTCCTAGTTTACAGTCATCTGCGAACTTCATTAGCCAAAGACCTTCTGTGTTATCCTGTACTTCAGAGAAGTAGATACCAAACAGGAGAGAACTTAGGACTGAACCCTGTGGTACTCCACTTGTCACTGGTCTTAAGTTGGATTTGGAGTCTGTTACTTTCACAGTGTGAGTTCTGTCAGTGAGCCAGTTGGCAACCCATCTTGTGACACAGGGATTTATACCTAGTTTAGTGAGTTTATCTATATTTCCAGAGTGGGGGATGGTTTTGAAAGCCTTGACGAGTTCTAGATAGGCTGTGTGAACCACCTTACCCTCATCTATGGCTTTGGTGACTGCTTCAAAGAAGTCTGTCAAGATTAGAAGACATGATCTGCCTTTTACAAACCCAAACTGGGTGGGGTCCTGAGTCTGGAGATTACCAATGTCATTGTTTATAAGTTCCATGATGATACGTTCCATAGCCTTGCAGACCAGGCTCGTTAGGCTAATGGGGCAGTAGTTTCTGGTGTCCATGGTGGCTCCCCCTTTGTGGAGAGGAATAACCGTCACTGTGTGCCATTCAGTGGGCACATAGCCTGAGGTGAGGCTATGATTGAACATGGTACTTAGGTGGGGTGCCAGTTCGTTTTGTAGTTCATGTAGAACACAGCCTGGGATGTTGTCAGGTCCCATGGATGCTGTGTTCTTGGCTTTGGATAGTGTGTTTTTTACCTATGCAGCCGTGATTACAGGAACTTTGCATTCTTCTGGTATAGAGATGTGCCCTTTAGGGGATGACAGGGGGGTAAAGTTAGCACTGAATCTATCTGCCAGGATGTTGGCAATATCAGTTGGTTCTGTATATTTAGTGCCAATGTGTTGTAACTCAGAGCAGATCTGATTGTTGCCATTGAAATTCTTGACATAGCTGTAGAATGCTTTGTGGTTGTCTTCAGAGTCAGTGGTGATTTTTTTTTCGTAACTATCTTTGGAGGATTTTATGAGGGATCTCAGCTTCTTACTGAGGCTGACCAGGGAGTTTCTCCAATCATGGGATTTTACTCTTTTTTGCAACAGTTTATTTCTTCTGTTGTAGAGTTTGTTTATGGCAGGGGACCACCAGATTGGCTTCCTCTTTTTGGATGATAGCATCTTGGTTATGTTAGGGATTGCATGATTACAGTGTACACTCATGTGAGCTAGGCCTGTTTGTGCACAAGGAAGCAATGTGCAAATGAGAGGCACATTGCTAATGCTTGCTACTATACCCGGTCCCATTTGCACTCCAGATTGGTTTTCTTGATGGCTAAGAGCATTCATTGAATTTATTCATTTTCTGTTTGGGTGTCTGCTTTCTAAGAAATTTGGTTTTCCACTGTTTCCACAATGTTGCACATTGTGCAAACAAAATAAGCTTAGCAAAATGTTTTTTTGGTATACGCTGCATCATGCAAAACTGGAATTAAAAGAGGATAAATAGGAAAAGATACTAAAACTAAGGAACACATCTGGAAAACCACAGTAAATTTTCATAGTACACATCATAAATTTCTACATATGTCAAGATTCAAACTCTCACACCAATATAGTTTCAGAAAACAGGAGCAATGCCTTAGTCTTCTTAACCACACAAACAGTTTTGCTTCAATCAAATGGAAAGTCATTCTTCACACAACCAACGGCATCAGAATGTACATTGCTATCAAACCATTAGCTGTGATTTGTACATTTAATTCGCTTTACTATATTTAGACATAGAGCAGTTACTGATTGCACAACCTGTCATAATTATGTTTACAATATACAGCTCTGTGTTACCTTTCTGTGTTTCTTGATCATTAGTTATCTAACACATGCAGTGTTTAAGCCATTCTATATCATTGGCCTTAACATGTGAGAAAATATTAACTGGGAATAATAAGATATGCATTTACCAACAAATGAAGTCCAGGTTGGATGGCACAAACACATATATACTATTCTTTTGTGGGTAGCATTACTGAGTTATTGTTATGGCAGGAACAAGGGTACACTTCTCTTTTTGAGGGGGAGCAAAACTCAGTTACTGTTATGACACAAACAAGTCTGAAGTCTAAAAGTGTAATGTGTATCATCACTGTCTAACTTCTGTCTTCAAAGCTTTACCAGTACAAAAGTATGGTGCTTAACTGAGGCCATGCAGGGAAAAGCAGAATTCTTCAGCAGTATGACTGTGTGAATCTTTCATGCATGAGGCCTACTAATTACTAATGGACAAAAGTAAGTAATATAGGTGTTTGGTGTCACATGTTAAGGTACTTTCTGTACAAATCCACATCACTATTTACTTGCCTACTGTACCAAGTTCTAAAATAAAAGGACATGATATTATATTATTAAAAAATACTCTTTAGGTTCAGGACTTACTTTGCAAATGCTGCAGCTGAAAAAGCTGTGATGCCCCAAACTGACCTAGTAACCAATGAGCCTCAGTCCTCACCACTGGCAACAGTGGGGAATGTGTACACTGGGAGGATGACAAGTACACACATAGTAATGTGCAATTTCCCTTAAGAGCAAACAGAGGCCACAGTCAGTCTGGGGCTGGTTTCTCCCTCTTTCTTCAGATCCCCAATAAGACTCCCCACTGGCACAGCTATAGAGTTGAGATCTCAGCTGAGTAGCCAAGCCAAGACCTCCAGCACCTTCTCTCTCCAACCAGTGCTTCGTGTCCCTTCCCAAGTAGCTGACACACATACAATTTGAGGTTTGATTTACACACACACACACACACACACACACACACACACACACACACACACACACACACACACACACACACACACACACACACACACACACACACACACACACACACACACACACACACACACACACCTGGAAAAGGCTGGCACAGGTTTACTAGCTATTCCCTCTGTTGCCCAGACTATAAGGTAGTTATCACTGCTACCAGCCAACATTATCAGCTACTTTAAAGCCCTTGACAAAGGGTTTCCAATCCTACTGTCTAATGTTACTATTAATCCAAATTGTACTTTGACCGTACAGTGTCACCAAACAGATATGCAAGTACTCTCAGAGCTTAAATATCTCTAAACAGACCAGCCACAAATGAAACGTTTAAATATATTTAATAAATAAATCAATAACAAGAAAATACTCAGTAAACAAATAAGTTACTTCAGAGTTCAAAATTACAGGAAATATTTAAAACAACATTGCAGGACAGTCTCAAATAAATAAAGGAAACATCTAAGCTATACTTCACTATATTTATTTAACATTTGCTAACTGGAAAGTCTGACTTGGAACAAGTCAATTTTCAGCAGAGGCCCAGGGAGTAATACTCCAGATGCATGTATTTGAAATGTGGGAGGAAAGCAGAGTACCCGGAATTAACCCACACAAACACAGGTAGGACATGCAGACTCTACACAGAAGGCACCCCAGCTGAGAATTAAACTGAAGAACCTCTTATTGTGAGGTGATAACATTAACCACTGCGCCACCCAACCTATAGCTAAGAGAAAGGCAAGTACAAAGGTGGTGAGTGGATGTTTTCTCAGCTGATGCTTTCAGGTCAAAGACAAATACAAAATGCATCTCTCTCTCTCTCTCTCTCTCTCTCTCTCTCTCATGTTTGCAGATCTTGGAAGTCCTAAAACAATAAAACACTTCTACCTCTCAAGCCTAGTAATTATCTCTCTTTCAAGGCAACACAGAGAGTTCCCTAGTATAGACATCCTGTCTCCTGTTGACTGAAACTGAAAGATGACACCCCTTGTTTATGGCCCAGCAATAAAGTACTTGAATCTCAACTATTCTTAAGTTTTGTAAGTTAATCTTCTATGTTCAAGTAGGGCACACTGTAGATACATATTTTAAGCTCAGTACTGTACAAACCCTGTTCAACACATACTTCTGTACCAGCAGTTTGATACACACATAACATACAGTTCTAATATAGTGGTAACACAAGCAATTGCATTGCGCTGATATTCACAAATGACATATAACTTTTTAAAAAATCCCAGATAGCTGGGGGTGGCAATATTTCCTTTTGTGACAACACCTTAAGTTCAGGGCTGACTCAGCAGTATGCAACCAATACATGGGGAAGCAAAGGTTGTGTGAGTTGTCTGGTGTCACTTTTACTACATGTATGTGATAATTAGAAAGGTATTAGGTCTCTAGGTGGACAGTGAATGTGTTATGGATTGTTTCTTAGCCAAAGCAAGGGCATACTGAGCATGCCTACATCTCCTACAGTGACAGCAGCTAGGGGTTCCTCCTCTGAGCCAACTTCTGACTGTGGCTGTGGTGACCAAGGCATTAGTAGGGGGGATGCATGTCCCTTCAACTTGTTGATCCTGCAGCAGCTGTTTCCACAGGATCAAATTGCAGACCATAGCACATGATATGAATATTTGTGTACATATCCATGGATTATACTTCAGGGCTCCATTGGATATATCTAAGAAATGGAACCATGACTTCAGAAGCCCAAACAAATGCTCTATGATGTTTCTAGTTTGACCATGTGCCTCATTATGGTGTTCTTCTGTGGGTGTGTGTTCACTTCTGATGGATGTCATCAGCCATAGTTCCAGGGCATAGCCAACATCCCCCAGTAAATGGTCCTGTTGGAAGTCCCCATAGCAAGCATCTAGTACAGCTGTGATGTGTAGCTGTTAGAAAAATATGGATTAATGTGTGTATTAGCAATATGCTTAGTGCATTTAGTGCTTGAAAAAGGTTAACACATTTATTCTATTTCATACTGCATAAATCTGTACAAACTGCAGTTGCCTTCTGACCTTGTACTGTTATCTAAAACCTTGCTTGTACCTTGGAAATTTACTGAGAAGCAGGTGATTTCTGCTTGCGTTAGGAAAATAATGAATAGAACAATACTACTTGTATGAAACTTAGACAAGAAGTTCCGCTGTGCCATGAGAAAATACACAGCTGTAGAAGTTATAGATAATTAGTACAAAGTCTGCTTGAAAATGTAAACTGCAATCAGCATTTGCTTGTATCTGTATTAGAAGAGTACCTTGAAATGTAACACTGTACAATAGATGCTTGTAAATGGATTAATAGTCACCAAGGCCAGGTTGTTTTTCTGAAAAGTTTCTCACAAATCTAGTCATGTCAGCAGAAAATCTGAGTAACATCTGCTGTAGAACAATGCTAAAAGTTGTGTTTGATTACGTCAGCTTAGAAGGCCATGTCTTGTAAAACAGTATAAGAATGAAAATACTTCCTGTTAGTAGTTAGACAAATCCTTGTATTTGCATGTTTTTGTCTCCTTGCTGCAAGTAAATTCAAGTGCCTTAACTGAAATTTATGTGCATTGGTCTTTGAAGTTTTTTCCTTTGACAGTAGCAGATATGGGAGTGATGCCAGGATTGCCAGTAAGCACATTCAAGATAATTCCCTGGGTATTACACATGACTTGGCAGCTAATGAAGTGGTATCCCTTGTGGTTAATGTAGATTTTACAATGCTTACCATATGGTGCCTTAATGTGTACATGAGTGCAATCTATGGCACTCAGTACTTCAGGGTAGGTTGTTACATGGTAACAGTTCCATATTGCTGGACATCTCTTCAGAAATATGGGGGAAAAATATGTGCTCCCTGGCATGTATGGGCATAGCATCCAGAAACTGGTGGAGGATCCTGGAGGCTGATACCTGTGACACACCTATCATGTCCCCAGTTAGCCTTTGAAAGGTACCAGTAGCTAATTTTCTAAGGGCTACGCATAAGTTAGTTTCCACTGTAATGAGTTCACCTCTGTTGGCTCTGGCTCTGAGATGAGAGTGGCAGAGCTTACAGAGTTCTTGTAGTGTGCCCCTGTCCACCCTATAGTGCTCTACAATCCCCAGCTCATGTAGCACCTGGAAAGTTATCCTGAGCCTGAACACTCTTCTCCTTATAGGCCTAGGCCTATTGTCAGCAGAACCAGCAGCATTGGCTTCATCTTCTAGCACATGCAGATGTAGAATAGCTGCAGCAGCCCCTAGTACTGTATCAGCTACAATTTCCTTGTCTATAATCTAGTGGTATTGAAGGATAAAGGAAAACCCAGGATGTAGGCTACATAGATACTTTATACATTGTTGAATAGCGTCACCATGTTGGATTGGTTAATTAACATGCAATTCACCTGTTTATGCTATAACTTGCATCTCTTATATACACCTGTTACTTGCTCATTAGTGAGTTATGCGTAGCTATACACACCTTTGCGCACATTTTCTCACCTCTGCGCACCTTTGCACACCTTCCCATAAATAAGGTAAGCATAGGCAAAATTGATATTTCTGCCGTTCTTGGGATATCATGCTAGCATTGTCCATAAAAAGTGAGGGAAAGGCTGCACACCCTGGAGTCAAAACCAGGACCATCTGTCTTCCAGCCCTAACACATACATGTGATGCCACAGGAATAGTTATACAACAATACAGAGGAGCCTGCCATTCAATCATGTACCACTTTTTATGTAGGAAAGACTGTTGGGAATCTTTCCAAATATATATATGAGCATACATTGGCTATTAAAAAGAGAGACGTAAACAACGTAGTTGCCAGGCATTCTTTTTCTTGTGATGGTTTTAGAAAATTGTGTTTTTTTTGTGTTGGACCAAGTAAGTATGGAAAGTTTTGTGGGCAATTACAACATTCTGCTTAAATGTCTTGAGGCAGAATGGCAGATAAGGCTCACAGATAACAGACACCAGGTCTTAATGAACACATGAATTTAAAGTGTTTTATTCTTGCACATAAGCTCTGATTTGGGTGCTTTATACAGGATTTTACATACATACACACATACACATATTTTTATACACATATATGTTTTATTTATTGGTTACATTAGTAAAGACTTCACATTGTGGATTTGTTGTATTGAATCTAAAAGTTTTTGCGCCTGTGTGACTGACCATGCTGTCACAGTCAAAAAGTAGACTAATGTGCATTTGTGTAAAGCAAATTAGAAATACTTTATTATGGTATTTTTTGTTAATTAAAATAAGACATCTGAGTTGTATCCAGTCAAACAATGACTGCAACTGATGGGATAATGCTACTTGCAAAGATCAGGGGGAATGCTTTGCATAAGTTGTGTAGTTGCTAGTTAAGCTGTTTGAATCATCAATATTAGGACTCACATAATTTTTAGAGCTTCCCCACAAAAGTTGCAATTCCAAATGATATTTATATTATCTGGAAGTGGGAGTATAGCCCCTATGACATCCATAACAGATTTAAGAAGATACTTTTGGAAATATGGGAGCTATTCACAAAAGGGAAGTAAACAAACAAGGTACTCCTGATTGCTAGAAATAGCCAACACCACTGTGTATGTAGGCTGCCTGTAGATAAAAGTGACTGTTGTAGTCTGCTGCTGTTTGCTTATGGTTAAGGAATGACTGAATTGGCTTGACAGGATCAGTGTCACATTGTGTAGTATATTTTATATGCTGAAAATGGTACAAAATGATAATAGTAATGGCTTATGCTTGTATGTATGTATGTATGTGTGTGTAGGTGTTATATTTAAGAATAATATGTTGGCCATAACTTATTTAACTTTCCACCATAGCTAGACATTAACACTGTACAGAATAATTGGTTATCTTGGTGAACAGAGGTAGGGTGTGTGTGAAATCAACTGATCATTGATACAGTGACACAGTGAGTTGTTTGACTTTGATCCTTCTTTGTGCAGTTGGCATGGCCTCTTTGTTTATGTGGGGATTTTTTCTAGGTACTCTGGTTCCCAACAGCACGTCAAAGATATGTTGTAGATGAATTGGTATTCCTTCAATTTGTATGTAGATATGCAAGCGGTATGAGTATGTGCTTGTATGAGGGGGGAGTTACAATTTGGAACAGTGAATCCTCACTTGAGCAAATACTTTTTCATGCTGTAAAAAAAGTGAACACTCATGTGAGTGAACATTCTTCTGAATGGAGTCTCTGCCAGCAGCTTTTGAATGGAATTGCAGTACAGTAGGCTAAGGGAATTTGCCCTTACCTCGCTATTGTGCAATCTCAGTATATATAATTAGCTATATAATTAGCAGGGGGTGTGGGGATTCAGGGGGACTTGCTTCTCTGCAAAAAAATAGAAAATAAAAGTTGCTTTTTGTGTGTTCAGTCATATGAGCATTCACTCTAAAGTGATTGCTTTTAGAGGTTCAGTCCTATGAGTGCTCACTCTTTAATGAAACACTCATTTGTGGCTGCATGTCTGTGTGTTTGTGTAGGTATGATTGTTGGTGTGGGTATGTGTATGTGGTATGTCTGTGTGTGTGCACAGGCATGCATGCACATATCTTGTGACAGACCTGGCTTGCCAGGGACAATGTCAGAATGTGTGTGCAAGTGTGTCAATGTGTGTATCTATGTTTAAAAAATATATATATATCAGTGCATCTTGTGACATACCTGACTGTACCAGTATGTGTGTTCATATGTGAAAAATATAACATATTTTTTTTTTGTGGGAAGGCACAATATTAGCAGGTGTATACGCAACTCTTCCAGAGTCAGATCCAGGTCTGTGTGACCTAGGCAGTCATCTAGGGCCCACTAGGTGTTGAGAGGGGCCTAATGGCTGGGGATCTGCCACAAAAACTGAAATTTCTTCTTTAGGAATGCATTATGCATGTGTAACATTCCTTCTTTAAGGGGCACACTCAGAGCGCACCCTTGGTAGCATCTGTTCATGCATCTTTAGTATAGCATACATACATTTAAACTGAAACAGAAAGCACAGTTTTTGTATTTTCGCTATTGCTGTTCCCATTCCAGACAGATGTAACATCCATGAAGGAAATAGCAGGTATATGTGTAAAATGTCCCAATTAGGAATGGCAGACTGGTTAACTCATTCAGACTCAAACCCCATACATTCAATATAGAACATTAGAGCCTGATTCCTCTTTACCAACTGCCTAACATTTCAAGAACTGCTGGCTGTAAGTGCATTTCCAAAGAATGATGAGTTTCTGTGCATTTTCAAGGACTGTTGAGTTTCTGTTAATTTTCAAAGACTGTTGCACTTCTGTGCATTTACAAAGATGTTTGAGTATCTGTAAACATTCAAGGAATGTTGAGTTTCTGTACATTTTCAAGGAATGTTGAGTTTCAAGGGAAGAGAAGTTTACTATGGCTCATGCTATGTCTGCTTTCAATGTGTAACTGTTTTCTTTAACAAATGGCTATCATCAGTGTTTGTGCTATACACTTTAAAAGCAGTGTTAGTAGCAAAACAAGTAGCATACTTGCCTTTCATACAAAAGTCTTCAGGTTCTAATCTCATACCATGTACATAGACTGCTGATATTACGGTGCCTTTAAGGGGGAATGGGGGTACTGCACTCCTGGATGTCTCCTCCTTTGGATGAGATAACTACTAACTATGAACCTGTTGATGGTATGACAGGCATTCCCTATTGAAATATTACCAGCTTACTAATTTTTTAGTGTAACATGGGCAGTTTATTCTTCAAGGGCAGCAGGCATTGAATTTGTACATGAAACACTGAAATTTAAAATTGTTTGCCAGCAGCAGCCTATTCATTAGTTAGAGATCCATTTAATGTGAAATTATTCAGATAACTTTTACTTCTGCAGAGATTGTGTATATTGACTGACATTGGATGGATTGTAATGACAGAAATGTAATTTGCCTTTTATGGTTGAAATGCTCTGCAATGGGTAGTTTTGTCCTTATTGGTTCATACATTCTATTTCATTGCTTACTGGAAAAATGCACAAACCTACATATTTAAAATGCACTCTAATAGCAGGTGCTGTATTATACAAGGGATACTGCATACAATCAGGATGGTGCATCAAAGAACACATATATGTATGCATGGTCCAAAAAATGTGCACAAGGGGCCTATGATTTGAAAACATTCCAAAGGCAAACTTAATCTACCACTGGCCAGATGCATTTTCTTTGAATGTGGGTTTCAGTGACATTTCAATGAATGTGCATTTGAAGAGCAGATAAGCTTACTGTTCATGCTAAATCTGTTTTATGTGAGACTGCATTGTTTTGTTTAGCTAATGGTTATCAGTGTTTATGCTATAAAATTTGAAATAAAAGTTATAAATATCTCCAATCATTGTAGAAGTAAAGAAGAAAATACTATGCACACTGACAGTTTGAACAGTGCTTATGGTAACTGGGGAGAAATAGCCAAGTAATGGGATATTTGAATAGCTGGAGGTGGTATTGGGGGAGCTGATACATTATCCTGGCTAGGACGTCTACCTAGAAATGATCTGGCAATGAACTCTTCTAGGTAGCAGTGAAAAAGGTTCAATTAACAAGTACTTATCCTTCAAGAATGAGGCACACAATTTATTACAGAACATTTAGACTGTCAAATCTTCTGTGATCCTGGTGGTCACCACATCCCTGGCTGTGCAAGTGCAGCCTTAGTACAATTTTCAATCTCTACCATAGATCCCCCTGGTCTAAAACTGGTCTTAATCAGAGATGTACACAGAAAGTTGTTACAGCTTGGAGGAAGACTGGAGACAGACAAGTTATGATCTTTTTTTAACTTTTCTTACTATTAACCTTCATAGGTTTTCACAGAAGATATTATAACTTGTTGAGAGTAAGCATAGAGTATAGCAGCAATAAGTTGAAATACATTACTTTGATCATTATTTTTTTTTCACTATCCTTGTAGTCAAACATCAGACATGCTTGCAAATCTCTATCTTTTGGTGGTTGGTATATATATATATATATATATATATATATATATATATATATATATATATATATATATATATATATACTCACACACATATAAAATGAAATATAGTACTGTGATTACTTATTCATTCACTTTCATCCCACTCTGATATACAGACAGTGACTAACAATTTGTTGGGAGGGTAAGGAGTCGGACACTATTCCCAGATACGATTTATTTATCATTGCAATGATAACTACTTTTTTTATAAGTGTTGAACATTAAGACTTAGACATAACTTATTTCTCCTGTGAAAGAAAAAAAGACAACATTTCTTTCCTTAGTCATAATTTTTGCTCTGGCCTTCACAGGATTAAAAGGTTATAAAAAAGCTCCAGCTGTCTTGCCCATTAGGATGTGCTGAATAGAGAAAGAGAAACACAGATGAGTAAGACAAGGTGTGAAAAAAGAACAATATGGATGGATTGGGGAGGCCAGGATTAATATAAGTGGGGAAAAGAGGGGTATGCTGGGAGACTATTGGATAGCACAGGGTGCTGTGGAGTGCTTTGCCTCAGTCTCCTTTTTATATAAGGCAGTACTTGCTCACCTACATAGACCTTTCCTATCTTTCAGATCCAGGCCCTTCAGGCCCCTAATCTATCCCTGTCCACCATAATTGTTTTTGGACTACTACAGCAGCTGCCCCAGTTAATTCTGGTACAATATCAATAGATTTGTCCACTGCTATTCTGTTTGATGTAGTAGGAGTAACAGTTTATATGCAGATAGAGTTTCATCCTCTGGGTCTTCTTTGTTTTATTACAGATAAGTTCCCACCATTTATGGGTCATATTCCTTACAGTTCTTACCAGCACTCACTGTGGCATTTTGATGTTATGTTTGCAGACTACTTTATATTTGTCAGATACTCAATGTGGTTATTCAGACTTTTATGCAGCATGAGCATTGACTGCCATGCCCAGAGATCCTGCTTGGCAACTGTGTGCAGCTTCAATGTTAGACCACTTTTGCTACTGTTACCCAAGCTGCTCTAACTTGAGCTATTGGTCCCAAGCAATTATGATATAGGCTCTGGTTTCCTGGCAGCATGTAGTAGATCCCTCTGGGTATCTTGTTAAACTGTGACTATATTCTGACTATCTGGCATATGACTAATCAACCCAAAAGCCCTTCTCTCTGATTATCAATTTTAGAAGGGATAAATGCATATTAGTTCCATAAGGAAGGAAGGAATGACATCAAGGAAGCATTGCTCTTTATATGCATTAGTTTCAGATGTGACTTTTTGTAATTTTATATGGCAGGTCAGATTTTTATTTGTATTTATTTACCACATATTTGATATGTTAGAGTTGATCAGCCTATGAGTCACTATTGTTTTATGGTCAGAGAATGTTACCTACAGCTCAGATTGTATTTCTCAGTGTAAGTGGTCAGAGAAGAGCTGGGATCCACCTTAAGTAGAACTACACATAACATTATCACAAATGTATATGTTAACATTGTGAATATTGAGAAATGAAATGTGTGGTTTTGAATTCCCACAGTACCTTGTTACTGTCTCTAGTCATCATGTAAGGTTTGGCTTTCAACAGATCCACATTTAATGGCTTACAAGACTGTATGTCCTCCAAAAACTTAAGGCAGAAAGTTAATTAAGAGTGATTTATTGAAAAAAAATGAATATTGGCAAAAGATAATCCCGGGTTGATTCCCTGCAATAGGTAATAAAATAGACAATGGATATGGCTATATCACAGACTCTTAATGGATAAGTCCGGTGCAAACTGTATTAAGAGAGAGGAACGACGATTCACAGATCTGTGTATTATTGCTTCATTCAAAAGGCATATTTCCTAACTGCCGGAAACATGGCAGTCTCATCACACTGAAATAAGCTTTTCATCATAAGGAGCCCAAAGTGCTACCAAGGGCTATTTCTATTTACATACTCCTGCTGCGTTTCTGTCCTAAACTACTTTGTGTGCTATAGTCATAGCAGTATTACTGCTGACCAAATCTGTATTGACCCCACAGTGAGCAATATGAAAAAGATGGCTTCCTTACTATTTATTAAAGTTTGTAACACTGAGTGGACTTTTGGCATAAAGAATATGTTTTCCTAGGGGGCAACAAATTCCTCTTCAGACCTCTCTATATAAGGGACTGTGCTCCTGTACCCTTTCCTGCATTTGAAATCAATTCTAGAATTGATCTACCTATTGAGTAAATATATACCCCTTAGCAACAATCACATTATATGAAGTACCCATTGTTTCTGTAACTGAATCTGCAATTTACACAAAAGCACAAAGAGACTTCATGAAATTGAATAGAATTAGAGACATGATCGTTATGCATAAGAATAACGGATGGGCATTGCAAGTTACAAGAAGGAGAATAGATGTTCTTATATACATACACACACACACACACACACACACACACACACACACACACACACACACACACACACACACACACACACACACACACACACACACACATATATGTATATGTATATATATATATATATATATATATATATATATATATGTATATGGATTCACTTCAGAAGCTCGAAATACTGAAATCTTGAATTTCAGTATCTCTAGCCCAAGAAGCCGAATCCACATAATAGTTAAAGTTTAAAAGCATGAAATTCAAAACCTCAAATACCGGAGGTTTTGAGTTTCGCACTTCTAAAGTTCCGCTATGGTCATATATTCAGGTAAGTCTGTGTGTGTGTTAAGGGGTTTGGGTAGGGGCTGTGGTGTGTGTCAGTGTGTTTTGTTGCTGTGATGTGTGTGTGCGAAGAGAAAGTAGCTTGTGTGGTGGGGTTTTGTGTGTGTTTGTATGTAGTGCAACCTCGGAGTGAGAATATTTAAGTAGGGGGGGGTGTGGGGGTGCAGGGGAGCTTGCCCCCTGCTTTCATGTAGTAGAGTGATTGTGTGTTTGTGTAGTGGGATGGTGTGTGTGTGTGTGTGTATGTAGTAAAACCGCAAAATTCAAAATCTCCGGTATTCGAGGTTTTGAATTTCGCAATTTTTAGTGTTCGTTGTTTTGTGGATTCAGCTTCCTGGGCTCGAGATACTGAAATTCGAGATTTCAGTATTTTGAGCTTCTGAAGTGAATCCATATATATATATCCATATATATATATATATATATATATATATATATATATATATATATATACATATATATATATACATGTGTGCATGTGTGTGTGTGTGTGTGTGTGTGGACCCCTTACAAAACCTGAAAGATGAAAATCCTGAACTTTATTTTTGCAAGATGAAAATAATGAAAGTTAAAATCCTGAAACACATTATTTTGCCCAGGGCAAGTAAACACTTGCCAATCATGGGGAAATATGCCCTTTTCCCCAGTGTAGTGTGATCCTGGAGTTGGTATATATAGTTGGGCGATCTGGGGGCATAGCCCCCCCATACATGGGTTTCCGATGGTACAGTGTGCACAGTGTAGTTTTGGGCAAGTGTTTACATGCCCTGGGAAAACTTACCTGTTTCGGAATTTGAAAATAACATTCAGGATTTTGGTCTTTCGGGATTTGAAAGGTAATCCATATATATATATATATATATATATATATATATATATATATATATATATATATATATATGGGTCTACCTGAGTTAGTCGAAACGCCAGAAGACCGACAAGTGAATCGCGAGGCCCAGAAGATCGACAGTAAAGAAGACCGACATGACGGATGAAAACACCGACGCCGAGGATGCCGACATGGGAAAAGGCTGTGTAAGTATGCGGTAGTGACGGACGTTTGGGTGTGAGTAAGGTAAATGTGGATATTGACGGTGTGTGGGGATAGGGGTGGGTTAAGTGAGTTAGGGTTAGGGAGCGGGTCAGGTAAGTGTGTGGTAGTGATTGTGTTTGGGTTAGGGGCGGGTTAAGTGAGTTAGGGTTAGGGAGTGGGTCAGGTAAGTGTGTGGTAGTGATTGTGCTTGGGTTAGGGGCGGGTTAAGTGAGTTAGGGTTAGGGAGTGGGTCAGGTAAGTGTGTGGTAGTGATTGTGTTTGGGTTAGGGGCAGGTTAAGTGAGTTAGGATTAGGGCGCGGGTTAGCTGAGTATGCGATAGTGACGGACCTTAGGGTTAGGGTTGTAGATAGTAGTGTATGTGAGGTTTAGTGTGGGTTTGTAGGGATTTTGGTGTGCTTGTGTTGTGTGTGTGGTTTTTGGACAGGGAATGTGTTTTGTTTGTTGATTGTTGTGATTGTGGTGTGTGCAGTGTATGAGGTTTCGTGTTTCTGTACCGTCGGTTATTTTGTTGTCGGGCATGTGGGGTTTCGTGTTTTTGCACTGTCGGTTATGTGGTTTCGGTGATTGCGTTGTCGGTCTTCTGGCGTGCCGATTATGTCAGGTAGAACCACATATATATATATATATATATATATATATATATATATATATATATATATATATATATCGGTGTGTGCGTGTGTGTATAAACAGCAGTGACACATTGCAATATGTAGTTGGTTAAGTTACTCTGAAAGGAAAGCAGCAACAATGGGTGGCACAGAGATAAAGCATGCTGTGAAGAGCACATTTTACTTTCTGGCTTAAACTGTATTAATTAGTAACTTATTTTTCATCTTCAAAACATGTATTCTTACTACAACTGCAGCAAAAGGGTGGGTAAATTGGCAGACAAACACAGCATAGATAAACAGAGATAAGAGATATACAAAGTAGCAATAAAACAAACCTTAGACTTTACAGCATATTTCTGGCAAAGTGATATATGATGGCTTCAGCCTTTGGAATTGATAGACTAAGATATTGAAACATCTGTGGCACGGGTTTTACACAGGCTGTCTGGGTCTCTCAAACTTCTGCAGAAGAATATTGCAAGAAGAAGAGGAACACTTCATAGGCTTTAGAAAGCTTCTATTCTGTAATGCCATTTGAGCAGAGCATTTCAATAACGAATGACTTGCAAAGTTAAACATTAAATAATCCCAGGAATTTCATTATGTGAATTAGCTAACAAGTGAGTCAGAAAATGGGCTTGACCTGGAAAGTCACTGCTGCATATATTTTGGGTCATTCAAGATGTGGGATATTTCACCTCTGTTAAACTAAACTACTGTGTTATTTGTTATATTTTATTGATCTTTTAAACTGTATCGCCAAATTGAAAAGTACAACAAAAACAAATATTTTTTACAGAAAAGCAAGCCCCCCCCATCTTCCGCTATGTGAAGGACTCTACCCCATGTTCTTCTGATTATACACACACACACACACACACACACGCACACACACACACACACACACACACACACACACACACACACACACACACACACACACACACACACACACTATAACACACAATATATATAATTCCAAAAGCATAGAACAGTGGGGGAAAAGTGAAAAAAACAAATCCTCTGCTATACACTATAGTCCAACTCATTAGAGGTCAGTATGTTTTTAACCGGCTGACCACTATGGAAGTTCACAATGAAAAGCCACTTATCATAACTATACTCTTCAGAAAACTGCTATGCAAAAATATAATATAAAAGTTAAGTCTCAGTAATAATAATAAACAGGGACAAGATTATTCAGATCTCCATACAACATTAATAATCACGACATAAACACATAAAGAAGAAATATGAAGTACCACTCGCGGTGCAGACGTGCATCTAGTCAGGTCTACTCTAGAATGCTTCCTAAGTTTGTACATAACAGAGAATCATGATGAAAAAAGATAAACTGAGAAGGCCTAATGATTACCACATCCTCTCTGAGTTACAGCTGTCTATAGCAGTTTTATAATGTTTGGGTATAGTAGTATACAGCTCTGCTCATTCTCAGTACTTATGAAACTAATACCAGACAAAATGTAATCATTTAATGTTTGTCTTAGCATAATAACTATAATATCTGCCAGGGGAGGGAGTCAAATAATTGCATAAAATGCTGGAAATGCAATGACTATAAACAACTAGTCATAATACTAGGTACAATGTCTTCGCCAGGAAAGTATTCTGTAGATAATACAGCCATATCTAATACTTTACTAAAGCAGTAAGGTAGCCTTCAGAGTTTTATTGGACAGACCTCTCAGAATATGATATCTTACACCTAATTAGGACTGAGAATCCAAGACTGTTACTCATTCTCCCGGTTGGTAAAAAGTCATTAAAATGGATTTGTTTTGAATACATGTGAGCAGACGATGGCATTTCATTCTCAAGGTATACATTACAGAGTAGATTATAATGTTTTTCTAGAAAATAATTTTTTGATAAATTCAAAGATCTCTGACTATTACATAATCATGTTTTCCAAACAAAAATGTTTATAGCTAGCTATCTTATATTGCTGCATGGCAAGATGTAAATGTTATATAATCATATTTTGTAAGAAAAAAATGATTTGTGATAGCTAGCTATCATATATCCAACTTGTGATTTGTTGACTATGATAACAGTGACAGAACATGGCATTGAGCATTTCCCTTCACAGGAAAACCAATTGATTGAAATGATCAAAACTCAGGTAACAAGCTTCTGAGATCCTCCATCCATTAAACATTTCATTAAGTTTTATAATTTACATGCTCTATTTACTTAATCACAAGTGCTTGTTAACAGATGCTGTAAGTTATATTTAGCAGCTGGGTTGTGGTGAGGTTTGATAATTCATGACAAGCAAATGTGTTACATGCAATATATGACTGTTGCTTAAGCATTTGGTGTCTCTTTTTGCTTTTCTAATTTATGTTGTTTACCTTTTAGAAAAAAGTTTGTCATATAAAATAATAGGCTTGAGTAATATCCTGTGAAGCAAATTTACAAAATGTCATTTGAAATAACGACATATGGCATTTATAAGCTGCTCTAAAAGTCTAATTCAGTTTCCATGCAAGCTTTAAGAGTAAATCAGATTCTCAATTTCCTGTAAGAAATGTTGCACCTTATTAGAACATTCATATTGCACTCGAATATGCATTGCTAATCCAAAAAAATGTCATTTAATAAAAGCATGATTGCTAACTATTCTGAGTCAATAGTAGCTTATGACAGATGTTTGCAGTCTTAAAATTGTCATCCTCATTTGGATATAATGTTATTTTTCTATGCAAATGTGATAACATAACATATGACAGATGAGGATGTAGGGAGAAAAACACGGACTTTAGGACATTGCCTAGAAAGATATCTAGGAATATATTTACAAGTATTTTTTGTCATTATATTTGTTTATCTGCCTTTTATTTACATGGCAGGTCACATTCAGTATTGTATGTCCATTTTTTCCATGTTACTTGTTTTAGTAGCATTTCAGCAATATATACAAAAGTTAGAGCTTGTGGAGATATATACTGGGAATCAGAAAAGTTACCCCTAATGGTAATCCTTTTTGCCACTAGCAGTAACCATTATTGATTCTCTAACAGCATTACAACAGTGCTGTACCATGAAGGTGTGCAGCACTGCAGTGAGTTCTTCTGTAGCCTACCACAAATGCTAATGAGGCATTCCAGGAGAGTGGCCTAAACTAATTAGCCACATGCTCTCTCCCAGAAAATACCTGTAGGAAAGCATTTACTCAGAATTTCTCAGATGCATAAGTTATCTCAGCAGGCTGAGTTAATTAACTCAGCCAACAGTTCACATTCAGCATTACTTTCAGTGAGTAAGATCATTTTAGGTTTAAGTGCCAGGGAGTTTAGTGGACAGGTAGTGGGTGCAGGGGGGTGCACGTCTGTGTCTGCATGTTTGAGTGTATGCAGAAAGGTGAGTAGCTTGTGGGTGACTGTGTGTCTGTCTGAGTGGTCACAGTAGAGGGATTAGTTAGTGGATAGATAGGGTAGGTGTATGTGCGTGTGTGTGTGTGTGTGTGTGTGTGTGTGTGTGTGTGTGTGTGTGTGTGTGTGTGTGTGTGTGTGTGTGTGTGTGTGTGTGTGTGTGTGTGTGTGTGTGTGTGTGCATGTGGGGAGATAATGATGTCATATTTCCACACTCCGTTAAACTAATTAGCAAATCCTGCAATACTTGGGGAGCACTAGACATCTGGGAATAAATGTATTACTCTAAAGGCATTTAAAAAGTTAATTGTACAACAGTTTTACAGCACAAAAGATGTATAGGTTGAGGGAACACTAGACACCAGGAATATGAAATATTACTTCAACTGACTTAAAAAAGTTAGTAGAACAAGGTTTTTCAGCACAAAAAGCATAAGAGGTATGAGGGAGTTATACTAAATACCAGGGGCACTCATATAATATCACTCTACTCAACTAAAAAAATTATGAATGCAAAAAAAAAAAAAAAGAAAGAAAAGCCTTTGAGCCCTGCATTCTTGGCATGGGGTGGGATACTCCTTAACAAAGCAGAGCTTTAGTCCTCTGCACTATCACATGGATATCCTCTAAATCTTACTATAAGTCACTCAAATAATAAATAAAACATAAAGTACAATAGGGAAAAAGCTTTGAAACCCCAACCTTTGGCAATGGAAGCACCTATCAACAATCCTTTAGTCCTCAGTACTACAATGCAATTATTTCTGAAGGGTATATTTTTCAAATCATAAGATGTATGGAACTCTATCTAGTAATTAGTTACATGGGATAGGGTAGGCATAAGGCAAAATCAGGGACATTCTTTATATTCAAAGACAATTGAGGGGGATGGGATGTGTTCATTTGGGAGGCTGTTATATCTCGCAATAGCTATGCTCAAGATTTCTGGACAATTCTGGGAGGCACATTACATGGTACCATAGAAATGTGTAAAATATAACTCTAAGGTACTTAAAAATATAAGAGAGGAACAGGCCTAGAACCATGCTGTACTTTCTGACAAAAAGAAAAAGAAAATCTAATGTTTGGCATTATTGACTCACTGTAGTTATCTGTGATTAACAAGGCAGGGGAAAAATAAGAGGCTACATGAGAGAGATTCTGTCAACTCTCGTATTTTTAAGTGGTATAGCATATGTGCGTGTGTGTGTGTGTGTGTGTTTGTGTGTGTGTGTGTGTGTGTGTGTGTGTGTGTGTGTGTGTGTGCGCACGCAGGTGCACGTGCATGCATTGGTGGGTGGGTGTTTATGTAGCCTTAAAAAGCACACCCATTGTAATGACTCCAGTCAAAATGTAATCAAATTATGAGGTATACCATCACACTACACTCAGTACATAGTAAGCTGATTTTGAAACGTGCAAATGTTTGAAATATACTTTTTTATATGATGATATAGTGATGCTTTTCACATCAGAAAATGTTTAAGTTCCACAGCCTAAGTAGGCACTAAAAGGAAGGCAGCTTTGCATTTTCGCAATTTGATCTCAATGGCTAGGTTTGCCAAAAAGTGTTTTTTCCAGATCCGTGGAAGTTTAAACTGAGACAGTTAATGTTTGCAGAGGCAATAATGCATCTATTCTGGAGTAAGGCCTTAGTCACACTAACAGAGATTGTAGAAATATTTCCAATGTTTAGTTAACTTTAAATTCCCTTTATAAATATCTCATTACCACAGCTGTATTGCATGCAAATAATTTGCATGTGCGAATGATTTTTACACACCTGTCTCACTCTAGCAATTCAATTCTGCCACTCTGTATGTGGTACCCTAACATTGGGAAACCTTTTTTGGCTTCTCGCAGTCAACCATTTGCTGACACCAGTTCTTGTCCTTGTTTCCTAGGTTAACTGGACTCACCTTTTCCTCCCCTAATGATATCCATTTTCCTATTCCTGACCCATGTACAGGGCTAGTGAAGTGACCAAGCGCCCTGGTACAGCATCATACTGCCACCAAGGATATTTCCTTACTTTCTCCATCCCTGTGTATGTGCCTAGTAACAGCAGAAATCCTAATGAAAGATTGTGCCACAACTTAATGAGGCTTAAACTCAGCAGTGTTCTTAGGTGCATGTTTAACCTGTTTATTTATTTATTTTTATTGAGGGCTACAATTCATTTTCTGAACCACAAATTTTGAAAATGACATAGGTTCATAAGTTCATAGGTATGTATTAGGCTATCGGCCCTAGGGCCTATATAAGCCTAGCCAAACAAGGTTCCCTGGCTTTTGCCACCCAAGAAAATTATTTTCCTGTGCCCCTGTTGAGCAGCGCCACAGCAGTGATCCCTGGGGTGAATTTCCTGTTTCCCATCCAATTGTCAAGATTTCTCTTAATGAGGAGCTCTGCTTGACATAAATGTGTAATCTGTTCCAGAGCATGGACATCTCTGGGACAGGACTCTATCCCTCCAGCATGTTCTATTTATTGTGGTGACAAGGTTTAGGTCCCTGGAGTGTGTGGCTTGGAGACACTGGGATTTCTTTAAGTGTAGCATGTCCATCAGATCAGGGTTAGACATGGCTTTGTATGTTAGGCAGAGGTCGCCTCTGAGTAGGCAATATGAGACGGAGAAGAGCTGGAGTTTTTTTGAGACAGTCTGCATGTGGCATCTGTTTGAGGCTGGTAATCCTCCTAGTGAGGTATTTCTGTGGCCTTTCTAGTTGTTACAGATTTCTTGCGAGGTACATGCCAAATGGGGCGTTGTACTCTATAATGGATCTGATGAGGGATGAGTAGAGTGGAACGATGACCTCTCTTTTTCTGGAGGAGAACCCCTTTGTGATGAGGTGTGCCATGTAGAAGGATTTCCTGACTACTCTGGTGACGTGATTATCAAAGGAGAGACTGCTGTCCACCTGTGTCCCAAGGTCTCTTATCACACTTTCAGTGTTTAGTAGGCTACCGCCCATGTGGTAGTTCATGGGTATGGTGTTTTTTCCAAAGGGGATGACCATGCACTTCTTGGCATTGAGCTTTAGGCCATGACTTTGACACCAAACATCGGTCTCTGTGAGGCCTCTTTATAGAATTTCCACATCCTTAGGCAAATCTATTAAGGCTCCTAGTTTAGAGTCATCTGTGAATTTCATTTGCCAGAGACCAGCCGTATTAGCCTGGACTTCAGAGAAGTAGATACTGAACAGGAGAGGACCCAGGACCAAACCTTGTGGTATTCAACTTGTCACTGGTCTGAAGTTGGATTTGGAGTCGGCTACTTTCACTGTGTGGGTTCTGTCAGTGAGCCAGTTGGCCATCCATCTTGTGATATAATGGATTTATGCCTAGTCCAGTGAGTTTATGTATAATACTAGAGTGGGGGATGGCGTTGAAAGCCTTGGCAAGGTCAAAATAGGCTGTGTGCACCACCTTACCCTTGTCCACGACTCTGGTGACTGCTTTGAAGAAGTTAATCAGGTTTAGGAGGCATGATCTACCTTATACAAACCCAAACTAAGTGGGGTGTAGAGTTTGAAGGTTACCTATGTCTTTGTTTATAAGCTCCAGGATGATGTGTTCCATGGCCTTGCAGACCAGGCTCATCAGACTAATGAGGCTGTAGTTCCAGGTGTCAGTGGTGGCACCCCATTTGTGGAGTGGGATAACCATTGCTGTGTGCTATTCCATAGCCACAAAGCCTGAAGTAAGGCTATGGTTGAACATGGTACTTAGGTGAGGTGCCTGTTCGTTCTGTAGTTTGTGCAGAATGCAGCTTGGGATGTTGTCTGGTCCCATGGATGCTGTGTTCTTGGCTTTGGAGTGTGCGGTCTTTACCTGTGCATCCATGATTACAGGGGCTTTGCCATCTTCTGGTATGGGGATTGGCCTTTTGGGGGTTGAGGGGGAGGTAACGTTTGCACTGAACCTGTCTGCCAGCATGTTGGCAATAATAGTTGGTTAGATAAATGCAGTGCCATTGTGCTGTAGTTCCGAGCAGATCTGAGTGTTACCATTGAGATTCTTGACATAGGTGTAGAAAGCTTTGTGGTTGTCTTTAGACTCCATGGTGGTTTTATTTTCATAACTAGCTTTGGAGGATTTTATGAAGGATCTCTGCTTCTTACTGAGGCAGACCAAGCAGTTCCTACAATGATGGGATTTTACTCTTTTTTGCAACAGTTTCTTCCTTCTGTTGTAGAGTTTGTTTATGGCAGGGGACCACCAGATTGGATTCCTTTTTTTGGAGGATAGTGTCTTGGTTCTGTTGGGGATGGCATGGTCCATGCACTCATGTATGTGCTTATACAGTGTTTTTGTATATGATTAAGCCATTGTGTCTCTATTTTCCATCTGTGTGTGTGACATGAAGTTGGCTACTTCTGACTTATGAAGCATGAAGTTGGCTTTGGAGAAATTTTTTAAAATGGTTTCCTTAGTGGGGGGTGGGGGCGGGATATGGATGTCTAGGTTGATTAGCTTGTGGTCGGACCTGACCAGCAAGGAGTTGACTTCTGCCATGGGGCATCTGTTACCCATGTTGGTAATGACCAGGTCCTGGATGTTGCTGCCCCTGGTAGGGGTATGGGCAATCTGATCCAGGGTGTTGGAATTCATGAATTCCAGAAAAAGTTGGGCAGATGAGTTAGTACATGAGTAGTTTTCCCAGTTGATGATAGGGTAGTTGAAATCTCCCAATATTAGGGTATTGGGCTGTACCTTAATATTATCCAGTATATTGAGAAACATGGAGTGGGTGTCCTGTGGCATGGCAGGGGATCTGTAACAAGCTACAACCTGAATTGCAGTCTTGCCCAGTGTTACTTGTACTTGGATAATTTTGGATGCATTATGTTGAGCAACTAGCCTGGAGTTGAGGATATTCTTTATGAATATGGACATACCTCCTCCGTTAGTGTTTTGTTCCAGGTTAGGTGGCTGAATGTTGTGGTAAGAATTGTAGCCTGGGAATGCAGGGGTGCTCTCTGGAACCTTAAACCAGGTCTCTGTCACTGCACAGATGTCAATGATATCCATTTTAAGGAGTGCCTTGAGTGACTGCATTTTGAGGTTTAGACTTCTAGCATTGAGTAGTATTACCCTTAGATTTTGCTTGTTTTGTATCTACTATGGTGGTGTGTTTGATGTTTGAGCCTTACCTAAAAAAGGCACTATAGGGGTGGCAAGAGCCTTAGCCAGTATCTGGAATCCCAGAGGTGACAGGTGCAGGCCATCTCTGGCAAAGCATTGTGGCCTGCCTTTCATGTCATCCCAGGCAGACAGATACTTGATCCCCTTGGAATGACCCCAGAAGCTTATCCAATTGTTGAAGTCAATCATTTTGCCCTTGTACTGTGGTATCATTCTGGGTGAAGGCAAGATGCCATTCAGGGCTAGTGTCATACCTGCCTGGGCCACATGGTCAGAGAGTTCCTCCATGTCTCTTTTCATGTAGTCCAAGGAGGTACGTCGCAGATCATTCACTCCAACATGGACAATGATAGTCATATTTGTACTTGTTGTGGAGTGACCTGACTGATGCATTATATGGCGGATACTGGCACCCGACAGGCAGCTGACAGTAACATTCTGCTTGTTTAGCCTGTTGAGAAGGACATCAGTGTGCCTGAATATAGAGTCATCAATGACTAGTGTGTTGGGTACATTGTTTTGCCTTATGGGCTGAGGTTGAGAGGCACACTGATTTTGTGGGGTATGTGTCCTTCGGGTAGTGTTGGGGGGTGGTGGTTGCTTCTGTTTCAGCTTTGGAGCTCTCTGTTGTTTGGGCAGATTTTTATTGACAGCCTTTGCAAATGTAGGTGTGTGTTTTGTGTTACTATATGTGGATTTGGGTGGTGCAGGTTTGATGGAGTATGTGTAGAGTGCAGTGTGGTGCTTACCTTCTCCTCTTGACTGTCTAGTCCAGTCTTGGCTGGTGAGAGCTTGGTTTCCAGTTTGACTATATAAGTGCATCTCTCACAGGTTGTAGTGTTGGGTGGTAGGAAGAAAGGATTGTCAGTGTACATGAGGCAATTGCTACATTGCCCCAAGATGCCCAGATTCATCAGGTGGACAGGAGAACACTGGGAGCTGATACTTAGACATGTCTGGTTTGTGCTTATTAATTTAAGTAGTAAGAACTGATTTCTTCTTGATAAGTGAGGAAAGTTGAGTGCTGCAGTAATTTGCAGATTATTTAGTGCTTGCAACCAGATTTGGACAGTGCTGAGCACAAAGAAACAGTTTTGAGTGCTAAAACTAGAAAACTGGCTAGTTCTAAGGGAACAGAAACGGTTTTGAGTGCTAAACTAGAAAACTGGCTAGTTCTAAGGGAAAATCTGAACAGCAGACTTTCTGGCACTAGGAATAGTTTAACCATAGTGAAATGCCACTGTGCGATGCACAAAACCATGCAAAAACAGGTTTTCAAACAGAAAGACGAAAGGGATAGAAATAGCCCAAAATGGCAAATACACCTACAGATTCTGAGCTGAAACCACTTATCCAGCAACAGATAGCCTATTCAAAGATCACCACTCTCACTGATGAACAGAGAAGCTTCCCTCTATCTTAGAAAGGTCTGGACAACACAGAAATTTACAAACAGCCCAGAATTCATCAAAATCTGAAAAACAGACGGTTCTAGAAAGGCCGGAAATAAATAGAGAGATAGGATTTTTTTTTGTTTTTGTTTTTTTCCAATAGTTAAAGCAGATACAAAAATACAAAAACTTTTAAAGCAGAAAAATGGCTATCACACTTGATGTGTAGCTCTTAACAGTTAAACAGTTGAAAAACACTTAAAATTGATCAATTAAAGTGCAAACAGTATAAGAATCCAAAAAACAGTTCAAATAGCAAAGTTAATAAAAAGAGGTTGGAATAATGCGGCTAGCTAAAATAAGCAATAAAAAGCAAAACAGAGGTACTTAATCCACTCAAAGTCTCCCTTTTCTCTCTCTGCTGCTGTAGGACTGCAGGACACCCAGGCAGGCCCTTGCTGAGGTAATACAAGTGCAAAAAACATGCAAACACTGTTTTTTAAACAGAAAGATGAAATGGATAGAAATAGCCTAAAATGGCCAATAAAGCTACAGATTCTGAGCTGAAACCACTCCTCCAGTGACAGATAGGCTGTTTACAGCTCACCACTCTCACTGATGAACAGAGAAGCTTCCCTCTACCTTAGAAAGGTTTGGGCAACACAGAAACTTAAAACAGCCCAGAATTGTTTTGTTTTTTCAAAAGTTAAAGCAGATACATGAATACAAACACTTTTAAAGCAGAAAAATGGCTATCACACTTGAGTTTGTAGCCCTTAAAAGTTAAACAGTTGAAAAACACTTAAAAACAATTAATTAAGGTGCAATCAGTATAAGAATTCAAAAAAAAAACCAGTTCAAATAAGTAGCAATGTTATTAAAAAATGGTCTGAATAATGTGGCTAACAAAAATAAGCAATTAAAAGCAAAACAGAAGTACTTAATTGACTCAAAGTCTCCTTTTTCTCTCTCTGCTGCTGTAGGACTCTGCAGGATACCCAGGCAGGCCCTTGCTGAGGTAATACAAGTGCAAAAAACATGCAAACACTGTTTTTTAAACAGAAAGATGAAATGGATAGAAATAGCCCAAAATGGCCAATAAAACTACAGATTCTGAGCTGAAACCACTCCTCTTGTTCAAAGCTCACCACTAATGAACTGAAAAGCTTCCCTCTATCTTAGGTCTGGGCAACACAGAAACTTACAAAGAGCCCAGATTTCAGCATAATCTAAAAAACGGACTGTACTGGTTCTAGAAAGGTGGGAAACAAATAGAGAGATAGGATTTTTGTTTTGTTTTGGTTTGTTTTTTTCATGATAAAGCAGATACAGAAATACAAACACTTTTAAAGTAAAAAACTGGCTATCACACTTGAGTGTGTAGCCCTTAACAGTTAAACAGTTGAAAAATACTTAAAAATGATCAAAGTGCAAACAGTATAAAAATTCAAAAAGCAGTTCAAATAAGTAGCAAAGTTAATAAAAAATGGTTGAAATAATGCAGCTAGCAAAAATAAGGAATAAAAAAAAAACAGAGATACTTAATCCACTCAAAGTCTTCCTTTTCTCTCTCTCTCTAGTCCTATAGGACTCTGAAGGACACACAGGCAGGCTCTTGCTTAGGTAATACAAGTGCAAAAACTGTGGAAACAGGTTTTTAAACAGAAAGATGAAACGGATAGAAATAGCCCAAAATGGCCAATAAATCTACAGATTCTGAGTTGAAACCACTCCTCCAGTGACAGATAGGGTGTTCAAAGCTCACCACTCTCACTGATGAACAGAGAAGCATCCTTCTATCTTAGAAAGGTTTGGGCAACACAGAAACTTACAAACAGCCCAGAATTCAGAAAAAAACTGAAAACCAGACTCTACTGGTTCTAGAAAGGCAGGAAACAAATATAGACAGAGGATTTTGGTTTTTTTTTTTTTTTTTTTTGTTTTTCAAAAGTTAAAGCAGATACAGGAATACATACACTTTTAAAGCAGAAAAATGACTATCATACTTGAGTGTGTAGCCCTTAACAATGAAACAGTTGAAAAACACTTATAAATTATCAATTAATGTGCAAACAGTATAAGAATTCAAAAAAACAGTTCAAATAAATAGCAAGGTTAATAAAAAAAACAGTCAAAATAATGCAGCTAGCAAAATTAAGCAATAAAAAACAAAACAGAGGTACTTTATCCACTCAAAGTCTCCCTTTCCAATCTCTCTCTCTGCTGTAGGACTCTGCAGTACACCCAGGCAGGCCCTTGCTGAGGTAATACAAGTGCAAAAAACATGCAAACACTGTTTTTTAAACAGAAAGATGAAATGGATAGAAATAGCCTAAAATGGCCAATAAAACTACAGATTCTGAGCTGAAACCACTCCTCCAGTGACAGATAGGCTGTTTAAAGCTCACCACTCTCACTGATGAACAGAGAAGCTTCCCTCTACCTTAGAAAGGTTTGGGCAACACAGAAACTTACAAACAGCCCAGAATTCAGCAAAACCTGAAAACCAGACTCTTCTGGTTCTAGAAATGTGGGAAATGAATAGAGAGGTAGGATTTTTTTTTTTTTCTTTTTGTTTTGTTTTTTCAAAAGTTAAAGCAGATACAGGAATACAAACACTTTTAAAGCAGAAAAATGGCTATCACACTTGAGTGTGTAGCCCTTAAAAGTTAAACAGTTGAAAAACACTTAAAAACAATTAATTAAGGTGCAAACAGTATAAGAATTAAAAAAAAAAAGTTCAAATAAGTAGCAATGTTATTAAAAAATGGTCGGAATAATGTGGCTAACAAAAATAAGCAATGAAAAGCAAAACAGAGGTACTTAATTGACTCAAAGTCTCCCTTTTCTCTCTCTGCTGCTGTAGGACTCTACAGGACACCCAGGCAGGCCCTTGCTGAGTTAATCCAAGCTCAAAAACCATGAAACCATGGGTTTTTAAGCAGAAAGATTAAACGGATAGAAATAGCCCAAAATGGCCAATAAAACTACAGATACTGAGCTGAAACCACTCCTCTTATTCAACGCTCACCACTAATGAACTGAAAAGCTTCTCTCTATCTTAGGTCTGGGCAACAAAGAAAATTACAAAGAGCCCAGATTTCAGCATAATCTAAAAAAACAGACTGTACTGGTTCTAGAAAGGTGGGAAACAAATAGAGAGATAGGATTTTTGTTTTGTTTTGGTTTGTTTTTTTCATGATAAAGCAGATACAGAAATACAAACACTTTTAAAGTAGAAAACTGGCTATCGCACTTGAGTGTGTAGCCCTTAACAGTTAAACAGTTGAAAAATACTTAAAAATGATCAAAGTGCAAACAGTATAAGAATTCAAAAAGCAGTTCAAATAAGTAGCAAAGTTAATAAAAAATGGTTGAAATAATGCGGCTAGCAAAAATAAGGAATAAAAAAAAAAACAGAGATACTTAATCCACTCAAAGTCTTCCTTTTCTCTCTCTCTGGTCCTGTAGGACTCTGCAGGACACCCAGGCAGGCTCTTGCTGAGGTAATACAAGCACAAAAACTGTGGAAAAAGGTTTTAAACAGAAAGATGAAACGGATAGAAATAGCCCAAAATGGCCAATAAATCTACAGATTCTGAGTTGAAACCACTCCTCCAGTGACAGATAGGGTGTTCAAAGCTCACCACTCTCACTGATGAACAGAGAAGCGTCCTTCTATCTTAGAAAGGTTTGGGCAACACAGAAACTTACAAACAGCCCAGAATTCAGAAAAATCTGAAAACCAGACTCTACTGGTTCTAGAAAGGCAGGAAACAAATATAGAGAGAGGATTTTGGGTTTTTTTTTTGTTTTGTTTGTTTGTTTGTTTTTCAAAAGTTAAAGCAGATACAGGAATACATACACTTTTAAAGCAGAAAAATGACTATCATACTTGAGTGTGTAGCCCTTAACAATGAAACAGTTGAAAAACACTTAAAAATTATCAATTAATGTGCAAACAGTATAAGAATTAAAAAAAACAGTTCAAATAAATAGCAAGGTTAATAAAAAAACAGTCAAAATAATTCAGCTAGCAAAATTAAGCAATGCAAAACAAAACAGAGGTACTTTATCCACTCAAAGTCTCCCTTTCCTCTCTCTCTGTCTCTGCTGTAGGATTCTGCAGGACATCCAGGCAGGCCCCATCTGAGGTAATACAAGCTCACTACTCTCACTGATGAACAGAGAAGCTTCCCTCTATCTTAGAAAGGTCTGGGCAACACAGAAACTTACAAACCCCTCAGAATTCAGAAAAATCTGAAAACTTGACTCTATCGGTACTAGAAAGGCAGGAAATGTATAGAGGGATAGGATTTTTTTTTCAAAAGTTAAAGATGAAACAGGAATACAAACACTTTTAAAGCATAAAACTGGCTAGCACACTTGACTGTGTAGCCCTTAACAGTCAAACAGTTGAAAAATACTTAAAAATTATGGATTAAAGTGCAATCAGTATAAGAATTCAAAAAAACAGTTCAAATAGGTAGCAAAGTTAATAAAATATTCCTGAAATAATGCGGCTAACAAAAATAAGGAATAAAAAGCAAAACAGATGTACTTAATCCACTCAAAGTCTTCCTTTTCTCTCTCTGGTCCTGTAGGACTCTGCAGGACACCCAGGCAGGCCCCTGCTGAGATAATACAAGCTCACTACTCTCACTGATGAACAGAGAAGCTTCATTCTATCTTAGAAAGGTCTGAGCAGGGGCGGCTCGTGGCATCGGACTGCCGGACTGCAGCCCCCTCAGCTAAAAAGAAGAAAATGTTACCTTTTCTTGTGTGACAGTGATCACAGCAGCAGATGTTTTTTTTTTTTTGTTTAAAATGAGAAATTCAAGTCCGCGACTCGGAAGTACGCGCATGCGCACTTTAACCACCTCGGTTGCGGCGGTTTTAAATAGATTTTTTTTTTGTTTTTATTGCAGCCCGGTGGAGTAATGAAGGAATCATTGTGATTCCCAGAAGTCTATGCGGTTCCAAACCACATAGAATTGGAAGGGGCTCGGACTGCGACGTCCGCAGGCACGTCATGACGTGCTTGCTGGGCTAAATGCTTCTGATTGGTTGTCGCTCTCTTCCCGGGCTTTATGTGCTGGGAAAAGAGTGAGAATCAATCAGTCAGCTGTGGGCTTGTGGAATGTGGATTGATTCGTTACTGTGATTAAGCAAGGAGTCCGATTTTATTAATAATTTAATTTGGTATTGGATTTTTTAATTTTTGTTTTATTTGGGTGGTAATATCTGTGCTGTGCAGCCTGTGCTAGCCTAGCCTGAAGGAAGGACAGAAGAAGAAAGAAGAAGAAAGAAAAGAAGTTAGAAGAAGAACAGAGAGAAGGTGATGCAGAAGTAAAGTAAGTATTGTAGCTCATGATTCACTTTTCCAACTGTTTGATTGATTGGTCCATTGCAAACTGTACCTTCAGCTGTTTGTTGCCCTCCTGTCCCTATATCCCACGTAAAATTTTTCGGAGATGTTCAGTACAGTTATGTCTTCTTCCATGTGTATAGAAGACTTGGGTGATTAATGTTCACATTTATAGACATGGACATTTTTTTTTGTATATGCACATTACTGCCTTGCGTACTGGAAGTGAAATAGTTTAATATGACTGACAGTGTTTTCATGTAGCTCATGTCAGATGTAGGTGATCGAGGAATACAAATGCTAAGGCGATTAGATAGATGTATTAACAGATATGAAAATTGTTTTGGTTATATAGTTAGAGTGGATGACTTGACATTTGTTACACTGATGTGTTGGGATTATTGATATAATGTTGAAGGATTTATGTCTGTACCAAAAAAACAAATTACATATATTTTGAATCTAGTAATTATTTTATAACTGCTAAGTATAATTTGTTTGTAAATAATTTTACATGTTATCTTTAGAATTTAAAATGTCTATATTATTTTCAAGTTTGAAAATAAAAAAATGTTAAAATAGCTTTGTCTCTATATTTTTGGATGCATGTTGTGTGTAACATATTTTGTATTGTGTGATTCTACTGAGATTTTATTTAAATTAAATCAAAGAAACTGTAAATTGGAGTCTCACCCCCTCCTAACTGAAGTAACTGGTTCACTGTCACCCAAGACCCAACTGTTCCTGCTTCACTATTGTGTAGCACTAAGACCTACTACTATTCTATTATCGTTCTAAGTTTATAAGAGCAATATTTAAAAATTGTCCTTATTTTGGACCTTTGTCCCACTTCTATGTATGGCTTTGTCCAGATTTCTTGCTCTCAGGTTGAGAGGTATGATTGTCAGAGCCATCACCGCCAGCCAGAGACATTTCAAATTGTGACATACTTGTTGCACCCCACTCCCCCATGTAGTGACTCTGGATGTGTCCAAGTAAGGGAAGGAGCAGTTATGCAGTGTAAATGTGCAGAGTATCTCTCCATCCAAGGTAGACACAACTACGACAGTGACTTTTCATCTGTCCTTGATTTTGCAGAATGTTTTGGTTTTCTGTCATATTTTTATACTGTTGATTTATGCTTCTTATTATAAAGAAAATGCATGGTGTCGCAGTGCCCTGTTGCTCTGTGTTTAAGTAGCAATGCTTTAATGACCATCGGGTAAGCTTGTCTGAGATTGTAAGATGCAAGTAACCTTTAATAAACATACTGTTAAATAATTACCAACACTGAAAGCCTTTTTGTTGTTGCCATGTGGAGAATATTTACATAACTAGATAATGTACAAGCCTTAGGTATTGAAATGCATATGACAGTATTTGTAATAAAGGACAGGATTACAGTATTTTCGGAAGCTCCTTACATTTGTTGGAGATTTGCAGTCATCTTTGCAGGCTTTACCCGTAAACTAAAAGAATGCCAATCGTGTGGTCCATAACCTGTGCAGTAATCCTTTAAGCAATTTATCTTGAGCTTGTTTCTTGTTTGCTGTTCATTTTTTACTTTGATCATATTTTCCCCATGAAACAAGTAGATAGTTGTCAGGCAGCAGATCTTTTTTGGATAAGAAACATGTTTACAAGTGGGGGTATCACAGAGATTGCTACTTTCAGCATGTTACTTGGTACTTTTATAAAGCTGAATATAAATTATAATTAGAACTGTAGTGCAAGGAGAAGCTTGTTTTTTTATACTTGATTTTGACTGGTATCCCAGTAATGTATTTAAGAAGTAATTTATTTTTCATGCCTCACAACCTTTTTGTTTCCATCTAGATATTACATAAGCTGTCATGTAGCCAGTGCATTGAAATATTTTTATTCTTCTACACTTCATTTTGTCTTGATTGGACTCTCATAATGACGGTGTGGCACCCAGGGCAGTATATTTAGTTTTAGTGATTTGCTACTACAGGTGTGTGTGTGTGTGTGTGTGGTAGGGAATACCTCAGGCTTGAACCTTGTACCTTGTATGCAGGTGTTAAAGACCTGAATTCCCTACCCACCACCATTTATAAAAAAAAATTGTAGATTTTTGCCTCATATTTGATTTGATCTGTTCCTCATAATATCTGTGGTTTGTAAATGTTGCAATGCGTGATATTTGATGGTGCAGTGGTAGCATTGTTGCCTCACAGCTGCTGGTTCTCAGGTTTGATTCTTGGCTGGGGTGCCTTCTTTGTGGGGTCTGTAGCTTCTCCCTGTGTTTGTGTGGGTTTGCTTTTGTGTTCTCCCATGTTACAAAGACATGTCTGCATTATTTCTTCCTGGGCATCTGCTGAATTTTTTTTTTTGTTCCAAGTCAGACTGTCCTGATTAACAACTGTTAAATAAAATTGACAGGCATTTGAATTTCAGACTTCAGATTTCTGAATATTTAATTTCTTGCATATTTGATGGTGCAGTGGTAGTATTGCTGCCTCACAGCTATAGGTTTTCTGGTTTGATTCTTGGCTGGGGTGCTTTCTGTGTGGAGTATGCATCTCCTCTCTGTGTTTGTGTGGATTTGCTCTGGTGCCCTGTCATTTTACAAAGACGTGTCTGCAGTATTTCTCCCTGGGTCTCTGCTGAAAATTGTTTTTGTTCTGTCAGCAGTAAAATTGACAGGCATTTGAATTTCAGACTTCATGTTCTTCAGAAAATACATAGTAACACAACTGTAACACGACCTTTTATTCTAGCAATTTTCTAAGTTTATTAGATGAATATTTGAAATTTGTTCCTATTTTTGGGACTGTATTCCCTCATTATTGGCTTTGTCCAGGTTTTTTGTGCTAAGGTTGACAGCTATGGCAATAATTGAATTCACTGAATATGTTTAAGGGCTGTATTCCCTCATTACTGGGTTTGTCCAGGTGTTTTGTACTAAGAGGTTGACAGCTATGGTGAGAACTGAATTCACTAAATGATAGCCATTTAAGTTTCAGTCTTCCTCTCTTTTACAAAGCAGCTGATTTGGCGTAGTGGTATGTTGCTCTGATTGTTTTGCACAGGGACCTTGGCAGTAAAATGTATGGTGGTAACGCAGCCTTTCTCTTTCACAAAGCAGCTGATTTGGCGTAGTGGTATGTTGCTCTGACTGTTTTGCACAGGGACCTTGGCAGTAAAATGTATGGTGGTAACGCAGCCTTTCTCTTTCACAAAGCAGCTGATTTGGCGTAGTGGTATGTTGCTCTGACTGTTTTGCACAGGGACCTTGGCAGTAAAATGTATGGTGGTAACACAGCATTTTATTCTAGCAACTTTCCAAGATTATACAAGCAATGTTTAATGTGTCCCTGGTTTTTGGGCATTTAACCCCCCCCCCCCCAAAATACATTTTGGCTTTTTGCAGTTTTCTTATGCTGAGAAGTTGAGATGCAGTTGAGTATTGAGTAGATTTTACAAGAAGCTGAGAGCTGCAGGGGAACAGAAGTTTAGTGTTGCTTAAGTGAAATCAGTTTGCCTTGTTAATAGCACAACAGGTTGTGCACTTGCTTTTGATGCAGAAGGCTGTGGATTCTACTCCCACAAGGGATGGATGCTGCCGTACTGAGAATGTTTTCCTTGGTGAAGATACTAACTATGAGTCTGTTATCAGTTTGCCATCCATTTCCTCTTGCAATATTACTAGCTTATCATTTTTTTATGTAATATAGGCAATTTATTCCTGAGGGGCAACAGACGCTTTATTTTTCGATGAAACCATGAAATATAAAGGTGTTTGCTAGCAGCAACCTCTTCATTAGTTACAGATTTCTTTAATGTGGAATTATTTAGATGACTTTTACTTCTTCAGAGATTGTGCATATAATAATGATAATGGACTGCAGAATTGTGCATATTTACTGATAATGGACTGTAGAATTGTGCATATTTACTGATAATGGTGGACTGTAGAATTGTGCATATTTACTGATGATGGTGAACTGTGGAAGTCTGAGTAAACTTTTGTGATAAATGTTCTGAACTGGGCAGTTTTGCCATTATGGGTGCATGTGTTTTGTTTCATTGCTTACTGGAAAAATGTTCAAAACAAATTTAAAACGCCCTCTAACAACTGTACTGTATTGTACAAGGAATATAATTTAGTACAATGAGGAAGGTATATCAAAGAGCACATGTATGTTTCATATGTAAGGGGCGTATGATTTGAAAATAGCCCAAAATTAATCTTTATCTGCCACTGGCAAAATGTATTTTCTTTGAATGTGGGTTTCAATGCTGTTTCAATGAATGTGAGTTTCAAGGGCAGAGAAGTTTTAATGCTAAGTTTTCATTGTGAGACTACATTGCTTTGTTTAGCAGATGATTTAGTGTTTGTGCTGTAAAATACAAAATTAAACTTTCAAATGAAGTCCAACTCATCATAGAAGTAAAGCAGTATGCACATTAGTGTTTATGGTAAATGGAGTCAAATAGCCAAGTAATGGTTCATTGGAATGGCTGCAGAGGTTCCATTCAACCATGATTTTGTCAGGGGGGAAGGGCATTAAACTCAGACAGGCCCAGCTGAACTAAACCTCCCAACTGTCCAGATTTTCAAAGAATAAATAGATTTTTGCTTCTTATTTTTGGTTTGTTCTTCATAAAATTTGTAGTTTTCTGGCAAATCATTTAGGAATTAAGTCACTAAATGATACACTGAGTTTCAGACTTCATAACCTTCAGAAAAATACATGCTAAAGTAAGAACTGTTATTCTATCAACTGTCTCAATTTATACAAGAGCAATTTTTACTACTGTTTATGTGTTCCCCCAATATATTTGGCCTTGTTCAGATTTACTGCATTAACATGTTGAGAGGTACATGCAAATAAATTGCTTAATAGAATTAAGCATAGCCAACCTCTCAACTGTCCCCGATTTTGGCTGAAAATGTTGCTCTTCCCCCTAATAATCCCTCCGCAAAATAGCAATTTTCGAAGAAAACATGGAGGGGTTTACAATTAAGAAATAACTGTAATAATCAAAGTTATAGATTACTGGAAATGCATGTAGATTCTTTTATTTTGTCAGCTGCTCAAGTTTGCAGTACTAATATTAAAGTTTCCCTTCTTTGACAGGTTCCCAGCTGTATTGTGTGGCTATTTTATATTTTTGCATCACATATTTGGTCCCTTTTTCATAAAATTGTGTTTTTTGGCACATTAGTGACAAATCACTAAAGACTGAAGTTAGAAAATAATGACAGACATTTGAGTTTCAGATTTTATACCCTTCAGAAAATTTATACTAATGCAAGACCTATTCTATTATCTTTCTAAGTTTATTAGAGCAACATTTAAAAATTGTCCTTATTTTTGGGCCTTTGTCCCACTTCTGTGTATGGCTTTGTCCAGATTTCTTGCTTTGAGGTTGAGAGGTATGACAAATGTGTCAGGGCCATCACAGTCAGCCAGAGACATTTCAAATTGTGACATACTTGTTGCACCCCACTCCCCCATGTAGTGACTCTGGATGTGTCAAAGCAAGGCAAGGAGTAGTTATGCAGTGTAAATGTGCAGTGTGTCCCCCCATCCAAGGTAGACACAAGTACTACAGTGGCTTTTCATCTGTCCTTGATTTTGCAGAACAGTCTGATTTCTGTCATATTTTTGTACTGTTGATTTATGCTTATTACTCAGATTTATGCTTATTTCTCAGAAAGTGCCTAATGCTCTGTGTTTAAGTAGCAATGCTTTAATGACCATAAGGTAAGCTTGTCTGAGATCATAAGATGCAAGTAAGCTTTAATAACCATACTGTTAAAGAATGCCAACATTGAAAGCCTTTCTGTTGTTGCCATGCAGAGAATACTTGACTAGATAATGTATAAGCCTTGGGTATTAAAGGACAGGATTCCAATATTTTAAAAAGCTCATTACATTTGTTAGAGACTTCCAGTCATCTCTACAGACTTTACCCATAAACTAAACAGAATGCCAATCATGTGTGGTCCATAACCTGTACAGTAATCCTTTAAGCAATGTATCTTGAGCTTGTTTCTTGTTTGCTTTTCATTTTTTACTTTGATCATGTTTTCCCCATGAAACAAGTAGACAGTTGTCAGGCAGCAGGTTTTTTTTGGATAAGAAACATTTTTACAAGTGGGGGCATCACAGAGATTTCTACTTTCAGCATGTTACTTGGTACTTTAATAAAGCTGAATATAAATTATAATTAGAACTGCAGTGCAAGGAGAAGTGGTTTGAGTTGAGTGCTTCTGGTTTTTCTTATACTTGATTTTGACTGGCATTCCAGTAATGTATTTAAAATGTAATTTATTTTTTCATGCCTTACAACCTTTTGTTTCCATCTAGATATTAAGTAAGCTGTCATGCAGCCAATGCATTGAAATATTTTTATTCTTCTACACTTATTTTTGTCTTGATTAGACTCTCATAATGATGGTTTGCCACCCAGGGCAGCGTATTTAATTAAAGTTAGTTTTTGTGGTTTTGAGCATAGCTTCTCCCCTTTCTGGTTGGCCACACCCCCTGCCTTGACCCCTCCCATTCAGCTGTCTCCTGCAGCCCCCCTTTGATTTGAAGTCACCAGCCACCACTGGGTCTGAGCAACACCGAAACTTACAAACCCCTCAGAATTCAGCAAAATCTGAAAACTGGACTCTACTGGTTCTAGTCATGCAGTAAATGTATAGAGAGATAGGATTTTTTTTTAAAAAAGTTAAAGATGATGCAGGAATACAAACACTTTTAAAGGAGAAAACTGGCTATCGCACTTGAGTGTGTAGCCCTTAAAAGTTAAACAGTTGAAAAACACTTAAAAGTGATCAATTAAAGTACAAACAGTATAAGAATTCATTAAACAGTTCAAATAAGTAGCAAAGTTAATAAAAAATAGATGGAATAATGCGGCTAGCAAAAATAAGCAATAAAAAGCAAAACAGAGGTACTTAATCCACTCAAAGTCTTCCTTTTCTCTTTCTGCTGCTGTAGGACTCTGCAGGACACCCAGGCAGGCTGTTGCTGAGGTAATGCAATTCAAATCATACAGTTGGCAGTTGGTGCGAAAATAAACTGCCATCACCTAAGGTTTTCTAAACAAGACACCATTTCATATCAACTAATTAAAGATTTTGTGTCACAATTTCCTTTGCTACACACACTTTCTGCAGATGTGCTGTCTTTTGCCTGTATGGCTATCTGTTCATAGATAATTGGTGAATTTTCCTCTATTCATGTTTGACATCTCTTCCTTCCACATGACTTTCTCATGGTATAATATGATGCAGACCACTGGCAAATATGAGTTTCCAGACAACAAATGTTGTATTCCCTTCCGATCTATTTCTGTGTACTTAGCTGCAGATAAAGGTTGTTTTCACACTTGAACAGGTACAGATTTGGTCCAGTAGGGTTTTTTTTGACTTGCTGAGAAATATAATGATTTATAACATTTGCATTTCATGATTATTTGTAGGGTGATTTCAGATATTAAGGCCACAGGGTGAAATTGTCATAGGCGAAATGGCCATAGGTGAAATGGCACACATAATGACCGTGTGGAAGAGCTAAACCAGTTTTCTATGTTTAATGTTTAAATCACTCAGTCATCATTTGCCAACTGTGGAGAAGACATTTCAGTCTTGAGTATTGATTTATTCTTATTCATTGGACAATCAGAAAAATAGGTTATTAATAATGTAACTAGCTGTGACACCCCTGCACTGGCCCAGTAATCAAGGAGCCTCAAACCTCACCACTAGCACCAGCGAGGGATGTACTCATTGGGAGGATGACAAGTACACACACAGTAAAGTACAATTTCCTTTAAGAGCACACAGACATCATAGTCAGTCTGGGGGATGGTTTCTCTCTCTTTCTCCAGATCCCCAATAAGACTCCCCACTGGCACAGCTATAGGGTTGACATCTCAGTTGAGTAGCCAAGCCAAAACCTCCAGTACTTTCTCTGTCCAACAAGCGCTTCATGTCCATGCCCAAGTACCTGACATTCACACACTTTGAGATTTGATTTATATACAAACACAAACACCTAGGAAATGCTGGCACAGGTTTATGAGCTAAGCCCCCTTCTGCCCAGACAGTAAGGTAGTACCAGTTGCCACCAGCTGCTACTTATCAACTACTTAAGGCTCTTACATAGCTGTTTACTAGGCTAATAAGGTATCAAAACTTGTCAGAGATTTGGGATGCATGGCTAGACTCAAAAAGGCCCTTTTGGCCATTAACCTAGTAAACACCTGTTATGAACCTATGAAGATGGGAGAATGAGCTGACGTTAAACTGGTGGCAGAGAAGTTCTGAGGAAGGTACATGCAGATGTCACTTTTATGGCCCACACACCCTACAGCCAATGTCAGACGTCTCATGTACCTTGCAATGACTATCTATTTTGTATACTGGCTAGACGTTTGGGTTTTAGGCAGAGGCTAACCCAAAGGTTATGAATACTGCAACATGAGAATTGAAGGATAGCAGCCATGCACACAACACAAAGATCTATGCATGTGCTGTGTGTGTAATCTATCTATCTATCTATCTATCTATCTATCTATATATATATATTTTTTTTTTATTTAACATATGTTTACTGGGAAAGTCTGTCTTGGAGTGAAGTTAATTTTCAGCAGCTGCCCAAAATCCACTTGAACACAGGGAGGGCATGCAGACTCCACACATAAGGCACTCCAGCCAAGAATCAAACCAAATAACTTCTTGCTGTGAGGTGACCATGCTACCACTGCACCATCCAAAATGTTTGTGTGATTGTTTATGTGAGTGTGCATGCGAGCGTGTGTGTGTGTGTGTGTGTGTGTGTGTGTGTGTGTGTGTGTGTGTGTGTGTGTGTGTGTGTGTGTGTGCCTCTTTTTCTCCTACATATACTATTGCTCTTTCTCGGTCTCTTTCTCTCTCTTTTTCTCTCTCTCCATATATATATATATATATATATATATATATATATATATACATATATATATATATATATATATTTATATCTATGACTGAATAAAGTATCACTCACTAGAGAATGGAAGCAGTATCTTTGGTTCAAGTGCAATTTATTTACAGTGGAGAAATAAAATTTAAGTTCACTTTCAACTTAAAATCAGTAAAATCTTGTTCACTATAACTCTTATTTGCTTAGAGTTTCTCTTTAAGTCTCTCAGAAAAGACATTGGTTTCTGATAGTGCACAGCCTTGTTTACTATAGCTTAGGTCATCTTGTAGCTCTCAGTACTTCCACAAGAAGGTGCCTCATACTTCTTGAGTATCTGGAATTAGGTTTCAGATATTTTTGGTCTAAATTCACAAGAAGATTTCTGGTCTTTCACAGTTTCCCCACAACAGTCTCCACTATTATTATAGAACTCATTTGCTAGAAGAGGTGATCATTTCTGTGGGAATGGCTACAAGCTCTCATTTTAACAACTGCTCTTCTAGATGACTTACATTAGATTTCTTATAAGATTTCATGGCCATAATACACAGAATGTGCACAGCACACACAGCACTTTTTTTTAATTTATGAAGTATGTACTTTTACAAATGAAACAGACACTATGGTAGCCACCTGACTTTAACTTGTAAATGCTCTAGTTGCCTGTGCTGCTGCTGTTTGTCTTGCATGTTCAGTTCAAAGTGTTGTATGTTCATACAGTATACCGTCACTGATCACTGTTTGCTTTAACAATGTATTTACGTCTAAATTATTACACTAATGCACTCCTGACTTTGATGGGTCTTGGGGAGTTAGTGACTGATATTTTCATGGTTTAGGAATGGTCATCCTTTGCCTAAGCTGAAGTGACTCTGCAGTAATAATATATAAGTAAAGGGAGTGTGGAGAGTCATGCAGCTTGCCTCTTGGAAGCTGATTATTGCATATTGGACATATTTATATTAATGTCTCTGCTTCTTTAGGATATATCGTTACTGCTTATATGAGCTTTCTGTATCATATCCTAGCAGAGATGTATGTACTATCTTGTTTGGAACTTATATGTATCAATCAAGCATATATCAAGAAATCATTTTAAGCTTTCCATTTTATCTTCTTTTCAAAGGATAAAGTCCAGCCAACTTTTATCTCTGACCATTATTTTATGTCAGTCAAAATATAACTAATTCTTTAAAAATCTCTATGTTTTGGAGAATTCCCACTTACCAAACAAAACAAGAAATGTGAACTTCATTTAAAAAAATTCAAATTGAAGATTTAGCTTCACAAATGTATAGGCAAGTATTAGGCAACCAGTCAGCAGGTCATTACAAGCCCAGCAAAAACTCCTATTCAGTGGATCCCTCCAGCCTCTAGGCAGCCATGAGAAGATAGAGCAGAAGAGAATATGAGGCTATCCATCCAATTATCTAGCTTTACCTTGAAGGTGACAAAGATTTATCCACTTGATGTGTTGTGGAAATTCATCCCAGACCTAAGGAATACATTAGGATTTGATTTTATCATGCCAATGTGTCTTCTTTATTTGCTGATGAAGGTTTAGTTCCTTTAAGTGGGTATTTGAGGTGCCAAGGTCAAAGAGGGTTGGGTCATTTATGGCTTAAAAGGCTAGACACAGATTGTACAGAGGAGTCTATAAGATACAGTACAAAGACAGGGCTGCCTGTCTGTCCTGACAAAAATAACTTTTGAGGCCATTGATCTTTTTAGTTATAAATCTCTAAGGTCTCTCAAGTATTGAGGTATTTCATAGGAAATTCACTGAAATAATGCCTTCAGTGTTGGAATTATATTACATGAAAAGATGTGAAAGTCTTGGTTTAATTACTGTACATTACAGATGCTATAAATGAAAATTTATATTAGCATGCAACGCTTTCCAGGGCAAGGAAAAACAAGCAGTATTAGATGTAAATATCTACACTAGTTCAGTAACTCACATAGTAACATAACCATTCTGTGATAATCTGAATAAGACCAAAACGTAGAAGTCTGTATTTTAGGCTGAAAATACCAAGCTACCAGAATGGATACATTGCTCTTAATCAATAAAAAAAATTCAAAGAAAATCTTGATACACTCTTAGGTGACCTTGTATATTTGATTGAGGACCAGTGTTCCTTGATGGACTTCAGGCTTGAACACTACCACCACTATGAACTTTTAAGATGAGTGACATTTAAATAAATACATGCCTAAAGCTGCATTATACTCAATAATGGGTCTGATGAGATATGAGCAAAGAGCAAATAAGAATTCTTTGGATCCAGGGGAGATGTTTTTGGAAAAGAGATGAGATTTTCAAAACTACTCTGGAGACGTGGTGGTCAAATGATAAGGATTTATCAGCCAGAGTGCCCCGATCACTAAGACAATGTCTTGTAAGCAGGGTGTGTCACCTATATGATATGGGAAAGTGTTTTGTTTACCAAAGTGAACAATGCTGCATTTTTTCACATTTACTTTGAGGCCATTGTCCTTTTACCAATTGTTAACATGGTATACCCCTCATTGGAGCAATAGTAAGTGGAAGCTTGAATAACAAACATTTAATTTACAGTCATCTGTAAACATAGCACCAAGGCAGGTGGCCCAAAGTTGTGAGAAACAGATGCAAAAGAAAACAGGGCACAACAAAGAGCCCTGTGGTACACCATTGGCAACTTTTTTGGTTTCCGGAATGGCACCCATGACTCTAGCCATATGGATTCTTTCAGACAACCATTTAGCAATCCACCACACAATATAAGAATGTATATTCATTTTTACAAGTCAGACAATAATGTCTGCATGAGTTAACCTCTGTTTCATATCATCCCATTGAATTAGTGGGCAGTGCAATACTAAGATTGCTAATCTGAATCATGTATTGTTTATTTCTGCATTTTTTCCTTGTTTTAACCAAAAGTCAACTGTTTTCATTTTTAACTTGGTCTGACAATTTAGTCTTGTAATTGCCCATGCAATAGGCTCATAGGTCCATATAGGTATACTAGGCTAAAGACCATTAGGGCACTTATAAGCCTAGTTATGCAACCCAAATGAAACTCACAAATTTGATTTATATGGAGGGATTTACTGACTGCCTCTGTCCATCAAAGACATTGACACCGAACCAGGGTATATTTCTGATTACCCATTAATTGGGGCAAGTTGCTCTTAAATAGGGTTAGGGAGGACTTCTGCTTCACATGGATGATGACCCTGTTCCAGAGAATGAGAATGCTCTGAAAAATGTATCTCTCTCTCTCTCCAACATATCCTATTTAGGTCTTTTAATATAGTTGTTCTGGTGCTGTTAGTTTTGCAGATGTGCAAAAGATTCATCAAAACACGGTCCTAGGATGTCTTGTACAGCAGGCAAAGGTCAGCTCTCAGAAGTCTGTATGATACAGAGTAAAGAGACAGGGCTTTCAGGCAATCAGTGTAAGACATTGTGTTTACTCCCTATATTCTTTTTGCAAGGAACCTTTGTGGCTGTTCTAGTTAATGCATGTGTCTGGTCAGGTACATACTGAAGGGGGCAATATATACTCTATGATGGGTCTGATGAGGCCCAAGTACAGTGCTACAATGGCCTCTCAGGACCTAGATGCCATGCCCATACTTATAAGTTAAGCAATCTAGAAGGACTTTCTGACTAACTTAGACACATGTATGTCAAAGGCTAGGTTATTATCTACATGTGTTTCCAGATCCCTGACTACTGAATCAACTTTTAGGTGTGTTTTATTGACAACATAGTTCCCAGGGTGGCTGATTTCCCAAAAGATACCATAATGCATTCAGTGGAGGCCCGGGGAGAAACACTGTGGATGCACATCTTTGAAACATGGAAGGAAGCCAGAACACATAGAGGAAACCCACGCATACACAGGGAGGACATGCAGACTCCACATAGAAGACACCCCCACTAAAAATTGAACCAGAGAACCTCTTGCTCTTGAGGTAACAATGCTATCACTGTACCACTGTGCTGTCCAAGGAATTTCTTGGTATTGAGTTTTAAGCCATGGCTTTGTCACCAAGCATTTGTCTGTGTTACTTCTTGAAAGAGTGATTTCTTCTTGGGGGAATTAAATGACTGCTCTAAGATTTTAATCATCTGCAAAAGTGATTAGCCAGAACCCTTTGACAATGGCTTTGAAATCTGGGAAGTAGATACCAAAGAGGAGTGCACCCCAGCACAGAGCCTTGGGGACTCCACTGGTGACCATCCTCTTTGTGGAGGTGGCTTCACTGATCCTAACCTCTTGGGTGGTATCCATGAGCCTGCTAACAATCCAGTGTGTTGTAAAGTGGTTTATGCCTAGTTCCATAAGTTTGTTGTCAATGACCAAGTGGGGTATTGTATCAAATGTGTTAGCCAGGTCTAAGTAGGCAGTATATACCATTTCCCCCTCACCCACTGCCTTATTGACCTTTTTTAAATAAGTCTACCAGGTTCAGTAAGCATGACCTTACTTTGACAAAGCCAGACTTGAAAGGATCTAGTGTCTGGAGGTCCCCTATGTGTTTTCTAATAATTTCCATGATAATTCTTTCCATGGCTTTGCAGAAAAGACTAGTCAGACTAATGGGTCTGTAGTTTCTAGGAAGATCTGTTGAAGATCCTTCCCTTATGAAGGCGGATGACCAATACAACACTCTCATGGCACCAAGCCTGTTTTAAGATTATATTTTAAGTACTGATTCAGGGGTCCTAATAAGTCTTATTTTAGACTGTTAAGGAGGCATCCTGGGATGTTATCAGGGCCTACTGAGGCTGTGTTCTATGGTGGGAGAATTCTAAATTGCTGCAGGATCTGAGCCTCGTTTATTTCATTTGTACTGTATTTTTATTGCTTGCATTTTACTTCGGCTGGGGGCTTTAGTCTTATGGTATCACTCAGAATAGTGACAGAACTGTGAATTGCTAGGCATCTGATCCTTATTTATTACACATATACTGCACTTTTAATGTTTACTGATTGAATTTCTCTGTAACCCAGCTTGCATAACATGTGCTGAGCTGTGCAGCAGTGGTTTTCAGTGTCCTGTATAGATGCAGGCACCTAGAGTTGTAATCTTCTATATAAAACAGTTACAGTTGTTTTCTCAAGTATCCAGTTGAGTGTACAACTGCAAGTCTGCCCTCTGAGAAGCATTACTCCAAGAGTGTTGTTTTAGATCAATACAAGACCACCACCCCCGCCATCCTAACAGCTCCCATTCAAGTTAGTTACAAATCCCTCTGGCACTTTCCCCTGATAGATCATAAAAAGCATGATCCAAAGCCATGGATGTGCACTTTCCTACTGTCTCTCTGCAGCTATCCTGGTAGAAATTTGCATCCTGAGACAATTTAACATTTATCTCATGCTTACTGACATCTACCTTATTCTTAAGCAGACTGACACATGAAGCGAGAGATGTAAATTACACGGCATATTTGGAGGCAAAGCTCTTGCATACAAACACTGATGGCGCCACACAAGTTATAGTAACGCAAATACTACACCTATTAAAGATCAGACACATAAACTCACATATACTAAGGCTCTTAAATGTAATCTACCTGAACCTCAAAGGTATCCCAGATGCTGTCATCAGCAGCCTCATTAACACTCTACAAGGGCAACACTCCCCAGTACACATGACCATATTAAACAATGTCTCATCCTCTAAGCCCTTAAGGCAAAACTACCACAACCCAATATATTGTTCATTGGGGACTATTGTGAGATTCAGTGATGCACCACTCTCCAGGCTGAGCAAGGAGACAGTCAAGATCAGTTGCCTATCAGGGGCAAGGATCCGCCAGATCACACACACACTCAGGACATTGAACCACATGCACCAGTATGACTCTTTTATAGTCATACCTCTCAACTGTCCAGATTTTTGCCTGTTTCTCATAAAATTTGTGGTTTTCAGGCAAATCACTGGGATGGTCATAGGACTGAAGTCATTAAATAGTGACATACATTCGAGTTTCAGTTCTCATATCCCTTAAAAAATGCATGTTAAGACAAATCCTGTTATTCTATCAACAGTCTAAATTTATAAGAGCAATATTTAAAATGTATCCCTATTTTTGGGCCTTTGCCTCCCCATTCTACCAAGTTTTGTCCAGTCTTCTTGCACTAAGAGGTTGATAGAAATTATTATAGTCCATGTCTGCATTAATGACCTGAGACCTACCTCCCTGGACTATATGAAGATAGATATATAATAGAGCTTTCAAATTATGTGTCCCAGGCATGTATAAGCCTAGCACTGAGCAGAATTCTACCTCCTCTAAACATAATATCACAATATAAACCAAAGATGGCTGACTTTAACAATTGGCTTAGTTACTAGTGTCATTCTAAGGGAGTTCAGTATGCTTTGCAAGAGATAGTCTGTATCTGTCTCCAGTGGGCTTTTGGATATTGGCCAAAAAATTATCCACCCCATAGTGCCTTTTTAGGTAATATCAACCTGATAAACCTTCCAACATAGTAAATTAGACTCATTGTCCATATTGGTGTGAATGACCTGAGATGTACCTCCCTGGACTACATGAAAAGAGACATGGAGGAGCTTTCCAATCTTGTAGTCCAGGCAGGTATGACCCTAGCCCTGAGTAGCATCCTGCCATCACCCAGAATTATACCACAGTACAAGGACAAAATGATTGACTTCAACAATTGGTTAAGCTTCTGGTGTCATTCTAAGGGGATCCAGTATCTGTCTGCCTGGGATTACATGATCGACAAACCATGATGCTTTGCCAGAGATGGCCTGCACCTGTCGCCCTTGGGATTCCGGATACTGGCTAAGGCTCTTGCCACCTTTATAGTGCCTTTTTTAGGCAAGGTTCAAATGACAAATTCACCACCATAACAGGTACAAGCAAGCAAAATCTGAGGGTAATGCTACTTAATGCTAGTAGTCTAAACCTCAAAATGCACTCACTTGAGGCAATCCTTAAAATAGAGAACATCGACATCTGTGCAGTGACGGAGACCTGGTTCAAGGCTCCAGAGAGCACCCCTGCATTACCAGATTATAATTCATACCACAACGTTCGACCACCTAACTTGGACTGAAACACTAAAGGCAGAGGCGTGTCCATATTCATTAAGGATAGCCACACCTCCAGGCTAGTTGCTCAACATAATGCATCTGAGATTATCCAAGTGCAACTAACTCTGGGCAAGACCGCAATCCAAATTGTAGCTTGCTACAGACCCCCCCACCATGCCCCAGGATTCCCACTCCTCATTTCTTGATGCACTGGAAAATATTAGGGTACAACCCTACACCCTAATAATGGGCAACTTCAACTACCCCACCATTAAATGGGAAATGACTCATGTACCAACTCTTGTGCTCAACGTTTTCTGGAATTCATAAATTCCAATGCCTTGGATCAACTTATCCACACCCCCACCAGGGGCAGCAATATCCTAGACCTGGTCATTACCAACATGGGCAACTGGTGTTCCACACCAGAGGTCAATTCCTCGTTTGTCAGATCTGACCACAAGTTAATCACCCTAGACATCCACATCACACACCCCCACCCCCCATTAGGGAAACCACTGTAAAAAATGTCTCCAAAGCCATCTTCACGCTTCTTAAGACAGAAGTGGCAAGCTTCATGACACCCATGCAGAAGGACAATAGAGGTACGACTGCCGAATCCTATACAAATGCACTTTATAAGCACTTACACAAGTGCATGGATCGTGCAATCCCTAACAGAACCAAGATGCTATCCTCCAAAAACAGGAAGCCAATCTGATGGTCCCCTGCCATAAACCAACTCTACAACAGAAGAAAGAAACTGTTGGAAAAAAGAGTAAAATCCCATGATTGGAGGAACTCCGTGGTCAGCCTTAGTAAGAAGCTGAGATCCCTCATAAAATCCTCCAAAGCTAGTTACGAAAACAAAAAAAGACAGCCACAAAGCATTCTATAGTTATGTCAAGAGTCTCAATGGCAACACTCAGATCTGCTCTGAGTTACAGCACAATGGCACTAAATATAGAGAACCAACTGATATTGCCAGCATCCTGGCAGATAGGTTCAGTGCTAACTTTACCCTTCTCTCACCCCCTAAAGAGCCCATCTCTATACTGGAAGAATGCAAAGTTCCTGTAATCATGGCTGCACAGGTAAAAAACACACTCTTCAAAGCCAAGAACACAGCATCTATGGGACCTGACAACATCCCAGGCTGCATTCTACATGAATTACAGAACGAACTGGCATCCCACCTAAGTACCATGTTCAATCATAGCCACACCTCAGGCTTTGTCCCCACTGAATGGCACACAGCAACGGTTATCCCACTCTACAAAGGCGGAGCAACCACAGACCCCAGGAACTACCACTCCATTAGCCTGACAAGCCTGGTCTACAAGGCCATGGAACATATCATCATGGAACTTATAAACAATGACATTGGTAATCCCCAAACTATGGACCCTACCCAGTTCGGGTTTGTAAAAGGCAGATTGTATCTCCTAAACCTGATAGACTTCTTTGAAGCGGTCACCAAAGCCGTAGATGAGGGTAAGGTGGTTCACACAGCCTATCTAGATCTCGCCAAGGCTTTCAACACCATCCCCCACTCTGGAATTATAGATAAACTCACTAAACTAGGTATAAATCCCTATGTCACAAGATGGGTTGCCAACTGGCTCACTGACAGAACCCACACTGTGAAAGTAGCAGACTCTAAATCCAACTTCAGACCAGTGACAAGTGGAGTACCACAGGGTTCAGTCCTGGGTCCTCTCCTGTTTGGTATCTACTTCTCTGAAGTACAGGCTAACACAGAAGGTCTTTGGCTAATGAAGTTCGCAGATGACTGCAAACTAGGAGCCATAATCAAAACTCCTAACAATGTGGACATCCTACAAAAGGGGCTCACTGAGACAGATGACTGGTGTCAAAGCCATGGCCTCAAGCTCAATGCCAAAAAGTGCACTGTCATCCCTTCTGGTAAAAACTCTGTATCCATGAACTACCACATAGGCAGTAGTCTACTTAACACCGAAAGTGTGATAAGAGACCTTGGGACACAGGTGGTCAGTAATCTCTCCTTTGATAATCACACTGCCACAGTAGTCAGGAAATCCTTCTATGTGGTACACCTCATTACAAAAGGTTTCTCATCCAGGAAAAAAAAGGTCATTGTTCCCCTCTACTCATCACTCATTAGACCCATTATAGAGTACAATGCCCCTTTTGGTATGTACCTCACAATACATCTACAACAACTGGAAAGGCTGCAGAAATACCTCACAAAGAGGATTACCAGCCTCAAACAAATGCCCTACGCAGACCATCTCAAAAAACTCCAGCTTTATTCTGTCGCATATAGCCTACTCAGAGGCGACCTCTGCCTAACATACAAAGCTATGTCAAACCCAGATCTGTTGGACATGCTCCACTTAAAGAAATCCCAATCCCTCAGAGCTACATGCTCTAGGGACCTAAACCTTGTCACCACAATAAACAGAACATGCTGGAGGGATAGATTTTTGTCACAGAGACTTCCCATACTCTGGAACAAACTACCTATCTATATCTAACAAAGCTCCTCATTAGCACTCTTCAAGAAAAATCTTGATGATTGGTTGGGAGATGGGAGATAGGAAATTCACCCTGGAGATCACTTCTGTGGCTCTACTTGACAGGGGCATAGGAAAATAATTTTCTTGGGTGGCAAAAGCCAGGGTACCGTTTGGTTAGGCTTATATAGGCCCTAGGGCCAATAGCCTAGTACCTACCTATGAACTTATGAACCTATAAGATAAACAAAAGATTTTACTGCTTAATGCTAGGTGTCTTCAGAAGAAGCTCCACTCCCTGGTAGCCCTTCTCAACCTTGACATCTGTGCAGTTATTGAGACATGGTTTAAAGCCACAGAAGGTGCCTCAGCTGTGTAAGGCTATAATGCCTTCCATACATTTAAACCAGCTATCACACCAGAAGGGACAAGAGGTGGAGGTGTATCAATCTACATAAAAAAGCACACTTCAAGACTGGTCAAACAATATAACACACTTGAGCTACACCATGTCCAGCTAACATTAGGTAAAGTCCCACACCATATCCTTGTGAGCTATAGGTCCCCATCTGTGACGCAGGATAAACATACCATGTACTCGAATGTACTGGAGTCACTCACCATTCAGTCTAATACCATATTGATGGATGAATTCTACTATCACATAATAAACTGGGATACATAAACATTCACTAACATGCAGGCTCAAAGATTTGTGGATTTTGTTATTTTGAATACCCTGGAACAACTTGTTTGCACACCTACTAGGGGTGGAAATATCCTGGATCTGGTAATGACAAGTATGAGGGAATATTGCAATATTGCACTCCACCTCACTCCTGGTGTAACATCCTCATTGGTTAGATCACATCACAAAGAGTCACCCTTGAAATAAATATAAAATACAAACTTGTAACAAACCCCAGAACCTTTAGGAACTCTTCCAAGGTTAACTACCTCCTTTTAAGTAGTGGCATAGGTAAATTCCAACCCCATCCCCAAACTCAGAGAACACGTTGATCCATTTGAAAGTGTATACAGGAACCCTGTACATGAATGTAAATAACTGCCGAGAAACATCAGTACCAAAAATCAATAAATAAATAAATAAATAAATAAACTTAGGACAAACTCCAAACAAAAACCTCCAGTTTAGGTTCATAAATGATTACTAGGCTAACCACACCAGTGGGCCTTTTAAGCATAGCCTTGTTTCATAAAGTGAAATCAAATCCTACAGCTTGTGTTTTTGAGGCAAATACCTTAACTTTAACCATCATGCCAACCTCCAGTCCCCAACCCCTAAACTATTTGTACAACAAAAGAAAAAGAAAATCCTGTCCAAAAATAGGAATGGCTTTGCCCAGCTGGTAAAAACTCTCTTATCAGTCTCAACAATCAACTTGGGAATCTAATCAAGTCCACAAAACCCAACTATGATGCAAAAATAGCTTCTCAAGCTAAGAATAACCATAAGGCATTTTTTCAGTTATCTCCATATCCTTAAGGGAGCACCCAACACTGTACTGAACTAATAGTAACTGGAACTTCCTATACCGAATCACAGAATATAGCAAATTTGCTAGCTGATAAATCTAGCTCCAATTTCACCTACCTATCTACCCCTGTAACTACCCAGGAAATGCATCTACTGTTCAGCCCCCTCAGCCATCACTAAAGAACAGGTCCTTACTGCACTCTCCAAAACTAAAAACACCCCATCTATGGGTTACGATACAGAACCCTAAATATGGTTCCTAAATAGGTGACACATGACCTGTCAGGCCCTCTAGAATCTCAATTGAACTTGCAGCATCCAGATAGGAATTTTCCTTAGGGAATGAAGGACTGCCACAGTCATCCCTCTACACAAAGGGAGATCATTGTCAGACCTAGGGAACTGCAGACCCGTAAATTTGACTAGTTTTATATGCAAGGCTATGGAAGAAATTATTGTGGCCCGGATAAACAAATATATAGAAACTCTCCAAACACCTGGATCTATCCCAGTTTGGGTTCGTCAAGGGCAGCTCATGCCTACTAAACCTGGTGGACTTATTTGAGAAGTTCACCAGAGGCATGGACAAAGGCAAAATGATGCATACTGCCTACTTTGACCTGACAAAGGCATTTGGCACAATAACTCACTTGGGTATTATAGACAAGCTCATAAAGTTAGGCATAAATTCCTTTGTTAATCAATGGATAGCCAAAAGGCTTATGGATAGGACATATTAACTTAACACTGGAGAATCCACCATCACAAAGAGGCCTGTTACTAGTGCTGCCCCACAGAGCTTGGTACTGGGACCTATCCTACTTGTAATATACTTCTTTCAAGTCAAGGCAAATGTAGAAGACCTTTGGCTGACCAAATCTGCTGATGACTGAAAGCTGGGTGCAATCATCGAAACACCCAAAGATGTAGATATCCTCCAGGAGGATCTGACATGGACAAATAACCTGAGTGAGAGCCATGGCCTAAAACTTGAAGCAAAAAAGTTCAGAACCGTGCTTTTTAGGAAGACAACCACCCATGCAAATTACAGTACTGATAACACTCCACTAAAAGTAGACCCAGCGGTAAGGAGCTTGGGAACACAGTTAGATAGTAACCTGAACTTTGATCACCATGTGACCATGGCGGTGAGAAAATCCTTCATTTGATACAACTTACAAGTAAGGGCACAGTATCCAGATCTAAAGAGATTATAGTCCTACAAAACTCAGTCCTCATTAGATCAATAATCAAGTGCAATGCACCCTTTAGCATGTACCTGACCTGACATTTGCAACAGCTGAAATGGTCATAGAGGTTCCTCACTAAAAGAATACATATTGTAAATAACATGTCCAGTCCGGACTGCATCAAAGCCCTGTCCCTGTCAGTTTCCTACACAACACTGCAAGGCATTCTCCAATCCAGCACTGTTAATTCTGCTACACATGCACAAAACAAACAGTACTAGAATTACCTGATCCAGGGATTTAAACTTCATCTATGACATAGACAAGATATGTTGAAGGATGAGGTGCATTTCTCACAAATTACCCCTTTCTGCAACAGACTTCTCCCCATTCATATGAAGCAGAGCTCTTCTGTAAGCCTGTTCAAAAGGTGTTTGAATCAAAGGATAAGAAATCACAAATTCACCCCTGGCTTGTCATTTGTGTCCCTTATAGACAGGGATAGCTTGTAAATACACTAAGGCACAGACATACCAAAGCCGTTGTATACCTTAGGAATTAATAATTGGGAAAACTGGGCATGAATGGTAAAAAAGGGTCTAGGGCCATTAGCCTAGTAACCTCCTATGAGCCTATTACACATAGGTGTTTGCTTTTAAATTTCTTATTATATCTTTAAATTTCTGACTTGCTTAAGTATATCTTAGAGCTGGATACATGTCTATATCTCTTGAACACAGTGGTTCTAGGATGGCTCAGGCTTCTGAGAAACTTTCCTGTCAAGAGGCCAACACATCTAAAAGGAAATACTTCTTAATTTAGCTGGGGTAGTACCCCATAATGTCCTAGTCAATCAGCTTACAGGTAGCACTGATCTACCTCTTAAACTTCCTTGATTTGGGTGTCAATTTTTTCATAGTAATGGTGGATGCACATGGAATTTTTGCCCATCACAATATTGTTGGAGGTAACACTGTGGCACTAACTAATCAAACAGTTCCTTAAAGAAACACAGCATTTCCATCTTCTTTAAAAATAACTCTCTCCTCCACAGGGAATGAATAGCGTAAAAGGTAGGCCTGTCCATTGGCACATTAAGCCTGTTCTCAGTAACATTAAAGCATAGCTTTTGGGAAACTTTTTTCTAACATGAATCATCTCTACTGGTTCTTACAGATTCATGTCTTCACGTGTAGTTAATCAAATTTGTCTTCTGCAATAAATGAATGTCTCTCACAAAGCATTACCTAATTTACATTTTCCCTAAATTAGTCCGTTCATATCCTGTTTCATTTTGCTAATGCTGAAATAATCTGGATCTGCTCTATTATTGCAGATTTTATTGGAAATGAGTGTAAAACTTTGGGAAAGCTGAAAAGGAAAGACAATTTCTAAATAAACCTTGACCAAGTGAACTACCTCCTTTTGATATCTTGTACCTGGAAAATGATGTAGTTAAAATCAACTGCATGGAGTGTCTGTTTCTAGTTCTTACTTAAAGATGTCTTAGTTGCAGATATGCTATGACAATGTAACTGAGTCTTCAGTGCACACCTTCACCAGGAATTATTGTTGGAAAGAGCACTCCAACAATCAGACTTCCTTTGGTAGTATTGCATACAAGGGCATTGTCTTCTGATGTACACTAAATGCTCTATGAAAAAAAAACTTGGTAAGGACAGCTCCAAGTCCATTGTTTGAAACATCTACATGAACGATAATTCTGAGTTGTAATCAGGGCTGGCTAGAATGGAGGCCTCTCAAGGCCTCATTGAGAGTGTTTAACACCTGCTCTCAAGACACTGTCCAGATAATCTTATCTAGCATTTTTAGGTAATATCTGTATGATGAAAGGCTCTTATATTACAGTAAAGGACACCATTTCTAAAATACACTATCACTTTCAGGAATGTCCATACCTGCATTTTGGTAACAAGGATGGACCATTGCATTGACATATACAACTATAGATAGATAGATAGATGCACAAATACACAGACATGTAACCCTTCATTCTATTTCCACTTAAATATGTATTTAACCTTTAGGTTCACCTGTTCATAGGTAGAAACTAGACATGCTGTCATGGAGCCTTTTGAGGGGACTAGCCCAGTTTTCCAACTGCACAGAACACTATCTGTCTAAATTACTTGGTTTGAGTCTCACAGTAGGCAAATGGCTGAGGGACTCAATTCTTGGACCATAGGAAACCTCCCATCAGTAGCTTGTAACTTCAGACTTCTATGGTAACTGACAGACTTCAAGCTCTCCTCTACATTCACGTTATTAGTTCTCTCAAGACTAAAGTTCCACAAGTAAAGTCATAGCTGTTTGCTTTGACATTCAATGCTGTTACCAACCATTATTTGTGTGGTTAACAGTAGTTATATAACAATCTTTTAATGAAATCATTTTCCTTGTCAAACCTTCTTAACTTCTTTTTCTGCCTTTTATATAACAAACAGCATATATACCTTCATTCATTCATTCACCAAATATTCGTTCTAAATAAAATTTATATTATAAATCATTATATGCAAATATTTAACATAGCTTCAAACTAAATATCCAAATATATGACTACTATAATAAATTTAGTTTTATACTCTTCCCCTGTAAGCTGTCTGAAACATATTTCAGTCGTAATGTTATTATGCCAGTTACTTTTTAATGTAAATATATTTATGTTAAGTTTGAAATAACACCAAATTATAATTAATACATACTGACTAACTTTCTTGTGTCTTTTTCCTGTTGTATAAGTATGTGCTCTTTATTTCTGTATAACAATGCAACATAGTTCCCTTTGAAATATCCTTTATGGTCCAAAAAACTCATTATGATGTAGAAGACATTTTAGTTTCATTAATAACCCAATTTACATGCTTAACACATATATATTCTTGCTTTATTTTTTACTTTATTCCATTTGTGATAGAGCACTGATCTCCAGGGACCTTTCTCAGGCTCACCTCAGGAGTAGGGTCTGGTTAAGTGACTTGCTCAGAGTGCATAGTTAGGCAATAGAGGCAGAGGGAATCAAACTGTGCATCTCTGTACCACACAAACAGCTTACAAATAGCTCCTTAATCCTCTAAGCCAACTACCAGACTTTAATATGGGCTAATGATATTGTACAGCAAAGAAAGTCATTTACTTCAAAATCTGTTATTAAAATGCATTGCCTAATCAGGTAACCTACAACTATAATACCAGAGTTATCAGCTTTAGAACAGCCAAAGATATGAAAATACTTTTCATCTGACTAAATGTCTGCTAATGGTCACATTTTACAGTTCCCATGTTGTAAGCTGAAACAAGCAAAAGACCTTTCTGGTGACACAATTAAATTGCAAATTCACTTTTCCTGTCTGTCAGGAAAAAAGTCCCAAAAAGTTGGTACCATAAAAATATAATACAGCCTTCGCAATATTAGAATAAAAGTTAATATTGTGAACGAAGAAGAAAAAGAGGTGACTAAAGACTGTGTGCAAAAATAACTGCTACATTTGGGTTATCAATCAAAAACCATATATATATATATATATATATATATATATATTTAGAATGTGTGTGTGTATCATAAAATATCACTTTGATGCTTTAACCATTATAATTCAGCTAGACTGCTCTGCATTTTATATATGAATGCTAATGTGCATATCTTACTTCATAAGAAAAAAAAGTTCATCACTTTTTATCACATTTGCTTGCATAACCTTCTGCCACCAGTGTACTCTGTTTACTCCCACTGAGGAATTTATATCTACAAGAAAAAAAGATATTTCTAAACATATTTTATGACATTTAACACATTTATTTAAAAACGGTATGTAAAACAAGTAAAGTCACTTGTTTTTCTTCCCTTGTGTTCACTATTCAGCTACCATAGAAGAAGCTCAACACTAGAAGCCAACCAAGACAAACATTAATTTTACAACGTATCTATTAAGCAAGTGAGGGAGCTCAAGCTTATTGTTTTGAAAATGAGATTTAATTAACAAAAAACTGCTAAAACTGGGAAAATAAATATGAATGAACCAGGTTGCATATTAAATATGAAAATTAATTAAAGCAACAATATGATGACTGCATACCATCTCCCGGATTCACTAACCTCCCGTGCAGGACTAGCTTAGTCCTGCACAGAAGCTCCCGTTTAAGAGCAGGACGGCAGCATGCCATGCATACTAATGAAGGTGCACTAGCTGAGCTCCGAGGCTTACACAGAGCGTGTACAAGTGCACGGGGCTTGTCTGAGAGCAGACCTCTCAGAATAAACATGCCCCTGCAATGTCAAACAGCAGAAGTGGTTAAGAAATGAGCAAGATCGCTCATAGGTGTCCTCATATCCCCACCAACAGTCCCCCATGTGTACAACAGCAACAGGACATATAAATTAAAAGAAGAAACCCTTTTATTTTTTTTAAATCTGATTAAAGCTAACCGTAGGTGTGCAGGTGTGCCCATTGCTTAGCTATGGGTAATGCAGCTTAAATGGCTGTAGAGGATAACAAGGAAGATATATGCAAGTGAAGCAGTATAGTAATAGTGTAGTGGGCAGAGCACTCACCTTATGAGCAGGCATTCCCGCTTCGAGTCCCACTGCAACACATTCCATTTTCCATGTGAAATCTGTATATGAACATTTTTTTGCTGTATAATCTACTAAATAACATTTAAATGTGAACTGGAGTACTGCATTAAATGCACATGTGAAGTGTCAGTGTCATAATGAATAAGGCACTAGTAAGCAGGGTTAAGCACAAATAAGCAGTAGTAAGCATATACAAGTACTAGTAAGCGTGTTTAAGTGCGTTTGTGCAGCTGTAAACATTGCCTACACAGATTAAGCAAAGTAGAAGCTAATTGACAGTAAGAAACTGTAACTGGAAGTACTAAGCTCTGTGCAAACCTGCACAAACCCGCCTACAACTGCTCTAAAGTGCCTTTACCACTCTGTACCAAATGGCCCGTGTTCTGCCAAGCAACAAAATAAACAGCCTCTGTAAGGCTTGAACCCAAGCTCCTGTACACTACACTCACAGTGGTTAACCACAAAGCCATCATAGCAGTACATAAGATTGAAGTTTCAGCAAACAAATCCTCACCATAGGAAATCAGACTGAACATGTGAAAGGAATTTATGTACAGTGTGATGTTGTATAACCTGCTACATAACATAAATATGTGAACTGGAGTACTGCAGTAAGGCCAGATGTGAGGTGTTATTGTAATTAAGTGTTGAAGTCCCTAGGACCCCATACAGTGTATGTACACATGAATCACGGATACCAGACACGTATATAACATGTAACAAATAATACATCAATGCCAAAAGGAAAATATAATGCAAACTAAATATTAAGCAATGCTAAGCATTGCACAGCTTAGCTTAGTTGGGGTAAGCAATGTGTAGGCCAGCTTACTCAATCTGCCCAGTGGTATGCCCCTTTAAGCAATGCCAACATTAGATAAGCAGGTGTGCACATAGGTTAGTCTTTTCAAAACCATCCAATTACAGGAAAGTGTGGGAAATCGGACATATTTAAACCCTACAGGAGCCAATAATTCCCATACCTGGTTGCAGCTCCTTACTGTAGGCAGAATGGCTGGCATTGGGGAAAGCACTCAATTTAGAGCACAGTGTTGGGGCACCCAGGAGTCCAGATCATGGTATGGCTCCTGGTAAAATACCATGAGGAGAGACTACTGCAGGGCCAGTACCAGGGCTCTCAGTATAAAATGGAGGCCTGGGACAGTCTCGCCCGTGACCTCACCATTGCCACTGGTATCCCTCAGACTGGTAAGCAGGTCAGGCATCACCATGCTGACCTGAAGCGGTGGAGGGGTGATCTCTTGGACCAGTGGATCCAAGAAGCAAGTCAGATGGCCGATGCCCCAGCTCTGAGTAAGTAACCATTCTACTATGTAGATAATGATTGCCTAGCTTGTGTATACTATGGATAGGTAATGGCTTAATATCACTGTATTTCTCTGGCAACTGCAGATGAGCGGGCTGTGAACCAGTAAGCCCATGCTGCTAGGCTGCAAAGGCTGCATCGCAAGGCAGGTTAGTAATATTCCTGCATGTACTGTCATATCAAATAAATATAACAGTTCTGGAAAGTGTTGCACCAGTAAAGAAGTGCATTGTGTATGGGATGTACTGAATAAACCAGACAATATTGCAGGAAGACTGTCATATAGGTTGCATGGAAATAAAGGTATAAGATCTTGTGAGCAAAGTATACCCGTGAAGTGCTTGTGTACATCCTGCTTTCATATGTTGTTGTAGTGTTGCATCATATAAATAGTACTGCTGTATTAAGCAGTGTTCCCACACTGTTGAACGCAATTAAAATATATAGGAAGTTCAGTATAACAATGTTGGAAGTCCCAAGAGGGCAGTCATATAGAACAACTGAGGGAAACTTAGAAACCATTGGAATGTTTTATCCTAGTTGCCTGACAGCACAGTGTACTATGATGTCAACTGTAACATTTTTACCACACACAGCAGGGGATCGAATCCCGGGAGTGGTAGTACGTTGTAGGCATAATCATACCCCACAACTGTACAAAGTTTGCGAGAATGTTCAGATAGAAAGCTGTATGCATAATTAGACCAAACAACTGTACAGACTTTGCTAGAATGTTCAGATAGTACGCTTTAAGCATAATCATAACCATCTACTGTACAGACTGTGGCAGAATGTTCAGGTAGTAAGGTGTATGCATAGTCATACCCCTCAACTGTTCGATCTGTCCAGCATGTCCAGATAACTGGCCCAAATCTGCTGCCTGGTAACCTGTTCCCCTGACAAATCAGTGTGATGATCCAAGAAATGTAGGCAGCTTATACTGACATATAATGGATAGTCAGACCTGAACATAAAAAGAGAATGTATGTGGAAACAAACCTGTCATTGTAGCATCTCATCCAAAGTGTATGACAGCAATTCTCAATATATGTCACATTAATACCTGCATCCTGTCATGCCTTGACCAGACTGTGTGCAATAACAGATTGTTAGGTATGTGTACAACAGCAACATGGAATCTGGGAGTATGTCTAGAACTTGTCAGGTAGTGTTAACACTGATGTTCTCAACAGGTATAACAGGTAAGAGGTGTAGAATGTAGGCCCTACACAGGTCACGTATATACTTGTCTACAAGCATAGAATCTGGGAGTATGTGTAGAAGGTGTCAGGTAGTGTTAACAATGATTTTCTCAACAGGTATAACAGGTAAGAGGTGTAGACTATACGTAAGACACAGTCCACGCATATACTAATCTACAAACATACCACTGTACCAAGTAACGACATTGGGTAGTGTAATAATACGTGTAAGGGACAGATCACTGCAGTGATTAAGAAAGTTGTGAAAACTACAGGGATATATTAGTTGCTAATTGACCTCTCTCTCTCACCCCCTCCATATGTGCAACAATAACCTTATTACACACCTCAGTGGGTACTTGTACATTCCAAACTTTTGTTGGGACATATGCCCTATTGGTTTATAAATATTCACATTTGGTTCTATGCATGTGCCATGTTAAAATACTCCCATATTGGTGGCTTGTTACCATCAATGAAACCTGAATGCTGTTGTAATGGCCACTGTTGTCCCATATATGCTTGTGTTCTGCTTGATCTGCAACTGTTGTAAACTGGCTTCTTGAGATAATGGGAATACCTATGCATGCTGTTATAACTAATCCTGAATGCTGTTGACTATGGCTGATACCTTTCTTAAAACTTCAACACCATAGCTCATATATGAAGGCCAGTCCCAGCAGACCCACCTGTCCCACCTCAGCTGGCCATGGCACTGGGCAACAGCACATCTGGGGCCCAGCCAGGGACCTCCTCCTCCAGATGGAACCACCGCAGGGGATGGGGCTTGGCCCCTCCCAGGAGTGGGGGCAGAGAGGTACCTGTCACCTGCCATCAGGTTCTGGCCATGGTGCATAGGGAGCTTGACAAGGAGATTCGAGACTAGCTATTCCAGCTTGAGGGCTGCGTGGTGCAATTAGAGGGTGAACCTGCCCTTCCTACCCTTCCTCCAGCACAGCCACCTTTGGGGCCATGAAGGCTCTGTGGTGACTGCCCATGGGTGGGGACCTAAGTCTCACTGTTTCCATTTGGGGGCTCATGGGCTTACAACTTCCAAACACCCCTCCCCGTCCAAGGTTTTTACCACCACATGTGTCATATAACGCCCTTGTATGCATTTTGTCTGTCTTGTCTGTTAACCTATCCAACCTACCTCCCCAAATATACCTACTACCCCTCCCCAACATCCCACTCTCACCTGAAAAAGAAAAACAAGGGCAATCTGTTCCCACTGAATAATCTCGCTCCATACACAGCTGTCCATTTCGCACACATGTCCACTGCATACATGTAATCTGGTCTAATTGGCATCACAACTTATTATTATTGTTGTCCTCACCCCCACCCAGGGGTTTGAGTGTACAAATCTACCTCCAAATTCAGTGTATATGCACGGCTGTTGCTGTAGAAGAAATGGGCAGATATGGAACTTCCATTCAGCCTTCCTGCACATCCCTGGCTATTTTTCCTACTGTCTTTCCCTCTTTGTACCCCTTTTTTCACCACTTTCCTATCAACCCCTTTTTCTTTTCTTTTAAAGAAATTAGCGCAGGGGTAGGTGGGAGTAAGCAATTTTAAGCAGCAGTAAGCAGCTTTAAGCATGTTTGCATAGCAGTAGGTAATGCCTACACTGGTTAAACAATGTAGAAGCTAAATGAGTGTAAGAAGCTGTAACCGGAGGATAGCATTGCTTACCTCCAGGCAAACCCGCACAAACCTGCTTACAATTGCTTAAAAGTGCCTTAGTCACTCTGTATCCAACAGCTCTCATCCTGCCCAGCAACAAAGTAATCTGCACTCACAAATTGCAAACCCCAGTCCCTGCACAATATAGACAAAGTGATTTACCACTAAGCCATGGCAGATACACATACAGCTGATGTTATCGCAAACATATCATCCAGCACAGTCATTCAACAGTACAGGAAATGCATGTAATTATGTAGATTAATACGAGCAACCATTTGTACATTTCTCAAATACAGTATTTTGAGCAGTCTATGTATATCAAAAAAACAGTGCCTGTCCAATTATTATGTGAGAACAGTAGTCTTGCAAAAAACTTAAGAAAATACTAAAAAGTGGTGCACTTCGAGGGGGCGTGTGGGCGTGCTTCATGCTCAGAATGTCAAACCTGGGACGTCGGTTCCATGGAACTGGGAGATGAGGCTGGGCAGGTGTGTGAGCAAACTGCTGCTTCTCAAACCCTTGGCAGGATGCTACCAGTGGGAGAAACAATGTAGGCCAGCTAAGTCTAATCCTGACACAAAAACAGGTCCGTCCCGGGTGTGATGAACCAAAAATTGTGAGTCAATCCATTATCTACACATGTCTCGAAAGATGAACAAGGCAAGGCTCATACGTACATGGACTAAATGGATGAAGAGCCTGAAAGAGCTTAGGTTGAGACAGTATACTGGATGAGTACTGAGACATGGAGAGAGGGCAATGTGTGGAGGTGTGGTATGGCTGGGCTAGCAACTGGAGAATGGATGGTTGATGTGTAAGTGGAGCTTGGGGAGGCGGGGGAAGGAACCATAGATATGAAATTATGGAAGATATATGCAAATGAAGCAGCACAGCAATAGTGTAGGGGCAGAGCATCCGCCTAATGAGCAGGTATTCCAAGTTCGAGTCCCACTCCAGCACAGTCTATTTTACATGGCAAAGCATGTTATAACCAATTTTGTTGTTCCAAAACCCACTAAATAACACATATTTATGAACTAGAGTACTGCAGGAAATGCACATGTGAAAAGTCAGTGTCATAATAAATAAGGCACTATTAAGCAAGGATTAGTAATTATTAGTAAGAGGGCTGACCTGTTTTGCTGGTTGGGGGGGATGTCAATATGTGTAAGACTTATGTTGCTTGAGTCCCCCTCACCCCCATTAACGGTGCCTGTGTTCATATATGTCTTTGTTATGTTCTCTATTATATCTATATATGTCTTTGTATATATATTCTATATATATATATATATATATATATATATATATATATATATATATATATATATATATATATATATATATATATATATATATATATATATATATATATATATATATATATATATATATATATATATATATGGGTTATCCTCAAATTATCAAACGTTCAAATGAGCGACAATGATATGGGGAAGACAATATCATTGAACATTTAAATGTTTGACAATCTGAGGGTTTAAAATTGAGGATAGATACTAGACAACTGAGGTTGTCCGGTGATCCCTGTGTAGTCCGGTCACCCACATTACCAAAATATACCATCTCCGAGATCGCACTATATTCTGCTAATGGGAAATGACGGAATACGGACCTCCGTACAGCGCAGAACAGGAATATTTACCATTACTGCAATGTAGTGCAGTCTCGGAGTTGGAATATTTAAGTAGGGGGGTGTGGAGTGCGCAGGGGAGCTTGCCCCCCTACTATAAACAGTTTACTTTATTTGGATTAATTTTTTTTATTTACTTTTACATTGTTGAACATTTAAATGTTCAATGATATGGTCTTGATCATATCAGTGTTGAACATTTGAATGTTCAGTGATGTAAAGGTAACCCATATATACATATATATATATATATATATATATATATATATATATATATATATATATATATATATATATATATATATATATATATATATATATATCTGAATATACATATCTATATATAGATCTGCCCAGCAACAAAATAAACAGCCTCTGCAAGGCTCTAACCCAGGGCCCTGCACAAAGTGATTTCCCACTAAGCCATGACAGATACACATCAGTCTGATGTTTTCAGAAACATATCATCCAGCCCAGTCATGCAACAGTACATAGAATGTATACCAACATCTAGATGTATGTGTGTGTGTAAATATATTAATATCTAAACAGATACAACAAATCTATATATATATATATATATATATATATATATATATATATATATACATATATATATATATACATATATATATATATATATATATATATATATATATATTTAGAAATATATACATATATATGAACATATAATGAAAATGCCTACATTGACACATATATATGCACCTGTATGTCAACATATACACAGCATGGTACATATATGTACACAGATATATAGCTATGTAGGTATATACGGACATAGTCATACATATGTAAGCTGATATATATATATATATATATATATATATATATATATATATATATATATATATATATATATATATAGATATATATATATCTATATAGGTATATGTGGCCGTACATCTGTAGATCGCAATGTAGATTATCAAAAACAGATATGTCCACATGCACCGTTAATGGGGTTGAGAGGCCCCAAACAATATACGTCTTGTATGATTAGGCATATCCCCCCAGCCAAACACATCTGGCCTGCAATACACTACCATGTGTTGCAGATCCCATTACTGCAAATGCAGTATAGCAGCCCTTGCAGTCTGTAGTCAGGTCAGGCACATCCCCCTCCTGTGTGTGCCCTGTTTCCACAGTGTATGTTGTTAGAGGTAAATCCCCAATCCATCTGAGATGCTGTTTGCCAAGCAATAGATATAGTTCCTGCTCACAGTGAATGAAAAGGGCCAACACCAACATGATGTTCCTAGATATTGGAGTGTGTTTCCATGCAATTGGCTATGGGACTGTTACCACAGCTGTTCCACATGCATACAGCTAGGGGAGGCCTGCAATTCATGCAGATGCCATCAGCTGATCATGAGCATCACTTAAAATACACATTCTGCTGCCTAAGCAAAGCAGGTATAGGTCTACACATCAACCAGAGAGGGAGTGGGAGAGGCAGACAGAGGCAAAGACAAGTCAGGGAGGGGTGAAAGAGTAAAACCTAAGCATGTTTGTGTCACACACCTACCAGCACAGGGTATCAAACCCCTGATGACTATGCTGTGCTACCAGAATTCTATGCAGTTATTGGATGCGCCACATGGGTTACCCATTGTGGAGCCCTCAGAACATATATGTGATGGTGTGTGACATCTGCAACAGGGATACGGTAGCTATATGGTAGGTGTCGTACACATTCCTGTCCGCATGAACTGGTGCCAGCGTCAACACAGCCACACTCTCACAGGAATGCACACACATTGACACACTTGGCAAGGCCAGGAGTACAACTCATCAGTAGTGGGATTGCCACAACACATCACTGTGCAGGTATCACATGCATCACACAGGGCATACGGAGGTTGTATGGACAACGGGTACAAGAAGGTGTCTGACATCAGGCAGCATGCTTCAGTATACCAATGGGGGTTGTAGAGTGTGGATGTGAACATGCACACCATATAACACACCCACAAACACACAGGGTGCCAGTACTGACATGCATGGGTGCATGTCTGCATGGGTGTGTGGTGGTCGACTGTGCCAAATGGCTATACAAGGCTAGGCGATGGGTATACCTTGGCATCAGGCCACATGACAATGGTCTGCATTGTGGCTCAGGGCTGTAGTTTATGCATTTTCCCACACAGGTGGGTATTGTATCCCCCATCCAGTCACCTGGGTGACTATTGTGTGTGGTCAATGTTGTGCACCACTTGCCATGTATGTGTTCCTTAGTCCATGACATGGACAGTGTCTGGGATGTGCACACCTCCCGCATGCATGTACAGTGACATGTGGAACTGTACCTGGGGTGTCTGGCCAATGTTGTGAACACAGATTATCATCAGATGTGCCAGTCTTGTCCACCTGTGGTGGGAACTGGTAATGGGCAGCAGGTTTACCCTGCACCTACATTGATAGCATGTTAATGGCATTCTCTGGTGTCAGTGGCATCTGTCCATACAGGGCATGTTGTAAGGCATGGTATGTCCTTTGTGGGTCACATGTGATGGCACCACAGGTGTGGCAGGTGTCCATTGGGGAACATGGGGGAGGTGCACTGTCTGCGTGTATGTGGATATTGGCAAGATTGACAGCTTGCCATGCCCTCTGCAGCCCACTTCTATCACTCCATAGTTACTATCAGTGGCCAATATGCAGTGTACTACCCATATATTGGCTGTTGCCTAGGCATATGTGTGTGTGTGTGTGTGTGTGTGTGTGTGTGTGTGTGTGTGTGTGTGTGTGTATGAGACGTCAGTTGAGAGTGTGCTCTGGGTAATACTGGGGTTGCTAACTGTGATTGCCTGGCCTTGGTGTCACATGTACGGATATGTTTTTGCACCCCAGCCTCTCAGCTATTTCAGATCTGTTATCCCTGTATGGAGGAGAAATATGCAAACCCCGCTCCACATTGGCCACAGACTCACAACCACCTCCACACAGGATACAAGTTACAAACACACACACACACACACACACACACACACACACACACCTGTCATGTCTGGGAGTAGAACCCCTACCTAACTAGTTTATTACACTACAGCACTATGCAGTTATAGTACGCACCACAGAGATTACAGGAGTACTCCTTCCCCAAAGGTGTATTTCACACTGAATGACATCAGCAGGATTGCCAAAGTAGGCCATTTGAAATGTACTCCATGTGACTAACTTAAAATGCATTGCTCCCTACACAGACAGTGACACACACACACACAAAACATCCACAACCGACATGTGTGGTTATAGAACTCCTAACAGAGGTCTATATCACACTACAGCATGGAGCTGTTAGAGGACGCACCACAGGGAGTACTGGGAAACCCCTCCCCAAAGGTGTATTTCACAATGAATGAAATCAGCAGGATTGCCAAAGCAGGCCATTTGACATGTACTGCGTGTGACTAGCCTAAAATGCATTGCTCCCTACACAGATATTATAACACACACAAAACATCCACAACCACCATGGGTGGGGATGGAACCCTAACACAGTTCTAAATCACACTACAGTAGTATGCAGTTATGGCACGCACTATGGAGATTACTGGGCTACAACCTTCCCAGAGGTGTATTTCTAGGTGGGTGACATCAGCAGCCTTGCCAAAGTTGAGCATATGAATTGTAGGACGTGTGAGTACCCTAAAAAGCACTGGTCTCTACACCGACAGAGTCAGACAGACACTTGCCGTGTCTGGGATTAGAACACCTACCTAACTATTTTATCACACTACAGCAGTACGCAGTTACAGGACACACTACGGAGATTACTGGGCTACAACCTTCCCAGAAGTGCATTTCTAGGTGGATGACATCAGCAGCCTTGCCAATGTTGAGTATATGACTTGTAGGCAGTGTGAGTACCCTAAGAAACATTGCTCTCTACACAGACAGAGTCAGACAGATGCACACACTTGCCATGTCTGGGATTAGAACACCTACCTAACTACTTTATCACACTACAGCAATATGCAGTTACAGGATGTGCTACAGAGATTAGTGGGCTGCAATCTTCCCAGAGGTGTATTTCTAGGTGGATGACATCAGCAGCCTTGCCAATGTTGAGTGTATGACTTGTAGGCAGTGTGAGTACCCTAAAAAGCATTGCTCTCTACACAGACACACACTTGTCATGTCTGGGATTAGAAAACCTACCTAACTACTTTATCACACAACAGCCGTACACAGTTACAGGATGCACTATAGAGATTACTGGGCAACTATCTTCCCAGAGGTGTATTTCTAGGTGGGTGACATCAGCAGCCTTGTCAAAGTGCAGTATATGAATTGTAGGGAGTGTGAGTACCCTAAAACACATTGCTCTCTACACAGTCAGAGACAGACAGACACACACACAAACACACACTCGTCAAGTCTGGGGTTAAAACTCCTACCTAACTAGTCTATCACACTACAGCAGTACGCAGTTATGGGACATGCCACAGAGATTAGTGGGCTAAAAGTCTCCCAAAGGTGTATTTCACATTGGATGACCTCAGCAGGCTTGCCATAGTAGGGCTATGGGGAGGGCAGTGTGTGTGCATGGGCCATAACCCATTCATCTAGGGGTTGACATGCCACGTGCAGGCACACACATGGTCATATTTCACAGGTACGTGTATACAGCTGCTAGATGACTACTTCCTTGTACAGTCATGTTGCACAGCTGGCATGTGCACCACATAGTCTGTAATGCTGACAGATACTGGTGGCTAGTATCTGCAGTGAGTGACATCTGCACCTTATGTGTTTGGGGTCCTTTGGCTGCATGCTGGGTGGGACAGGCCTGGATGGCTCCTTGTCACAGTCACTCTCTCCCACACATCTATGTACATCTATCTTTGGCTTATTATAGTGTGTTGTCC